>NC_041223.1:34457011-34457653 GCF_002837175.3 Physeter macrocephalus | reverse complement strand
TTTATTTCCATTTCTCTAGGAGATGGGTCAAAAAGGATCTTGCTGTGATTTATGTCATAGAGTGTTCTGCCTATGTTTTCCTCTAAGAGTTGGATAGTTTCTGGCCTTATATTTAGGTCTTTAATCCATTTTGAGTTTATTTTTGTGTATGGTGTTAGGGAGTGTTCTTATCTCATACTTTTACATATACCTGTCCAGTTTTCCCAGCACCACTTATTGAAGAGCCTGTCTTTTCTCCACTGTATATTCTTGCCTCCTTTATCAAAGATAAGGTGACCATATGTGCGTGGGTTTATCTCTGGGCTTTCTATCCTGTTCCATTGATCTATATTTCTGTTTTTGTGCGAGTACCATACTGTCTTGATTACTGGTAGCTTTGTAGTATAGTCTGAAGTCAGGGAGCCTGGTTCCTCCAGCTTCATTTTACATTCTCAAGATTGCTTTGGCTATTCGGGGTCTTTTGTGTTTCCGTACAAATTGTGAAATTTTTTGTTCTAGTTCTATGAAAAATGCCAGTGGTAGTTTGCTAGGGATTGCATTGAATCTGTAGATTGCTTTGGGTACTAGAGTCATTTTCACAATGTTGATTCTTCCAATCCAAGAACATGGTATATCTCTCCATCTGTTTGTATCATCTTTAAT
>NC_041223.1:34412043-34454144 GCF_002837175.3 Physeter macrocephalus | reverse complement strand
TGAGACTGTCCTCAGTTCTTTTCATTCTTTTTTCTTTATTCTGCTCTGCAGTAGTTATTTCCACTATTTTATCTTGCAGGTCACTTATCCGTTCTTCTACCTCAGTTATTCTGCTATTGATTCCTTCTACAGAATTTTAAATTCATTTATTGTGTTGTTCATCTTGTTTGTTTGTTCTTTAGTTCTTCTAGGTCCTTGTTAAACGTTTCTTGTATTTTCTCCATTCTATTCCCAAGATTTTGGATCATCTTTATTACCATTATTTTGAATTCTTTTTCATTATTATGATTTTAGGCAGCCTCTCTGCTAATGGATGGGGCTGTGTTCCTGTCTTGCTAGTTGTTTGGCATAGGGTGTCCAGCACTGTAGCTTGCTGGTCGTTGAGTGAAGCTGGGTGTTGGTGTTGAGATGGAGATCTCTGGGAGATTTTCGCCATTTGATATTAGGTGGAGCTGGGAGGTCTCTTGTGGACCTCTGTCCTGAAGTTGGCTCTGCCACCTCAGAGGCACAACACTGACTCCTGGCTGCAGCACCAAGAGCCTTTCATCCACATGGCTCAGAATAAACGGGAGGAAAAGTAGAAAGAAAGAAAGAGAAAGAAAGAAAGAAAGAGAGAGAGAGAGAGGGAGGGAGGAAGGAAGAATAAAATAAAATAAAGTAAGGTAAAATAAAGTTATTAAAATAAAAAATAATTATTAAGAAAAAAAATTTTTTTAAGTAGAAAACAACAACAACAAAAAAAACGGATGGACAGAACCCTAGCACTAATTGTGAAAGTAAAGCTATACAGACGAAATCTCACACAGAAGCATACACATACACACTCACAAAAAGAGGAAAAGGGGAAAAAATAATATATCTTGCTCTCAAAGTCCACCTCCTCAGTTTGGGATGATTCATTGTCTATTCAGGTTTTCCACCGATGCAGGGTACATCAAGTTGATCGTGGAGATTTAATCCGCTGCTCTTAAGGCTGCTGGAGGAGATTTCCCTTTCTCTTCTTTGTTCGCACAGCTCCCGGGGTTCAGCTTTGGATTTGGCCCCGCCTCTGCATGTAGGTCGCCAGAGGGCGTCTGTTCTTCGTTCAGACAGGACGGGGTTAAAGGAGCAGCTGATTCGGGGGCTCTGGCTCACTCAGGCCGAGGGGAGGGAGGGGTACGGAATGCGGGGCGAGCCTGCCACGGCAGAGGCCACCATGACGTTGCACCAGCCTGAGGCTTACCGCGCGTTCTCCCGGGGAAGTTGTCCCTGGATCCCGGGACCCTGGCAGTGGCGGGCTGCACAGCCTCCCGGGAGGGGAGGTGTGGAGAGTGACCTGTGCTCGCACACAGGCTTCTTGGTGGCGGCAGCAGCGGCCTTAGCGTCTCATGCCCGTCTCTGGGGTCCGCGCTGATAGCCACGGCTCACGCCCTTCTCTGGAGCTCCTTTAAGCGGCACTCTTAATCCCCTCTCCTCACGCACCAGGAAACAAAGAGGGAAGAAAAGGTCTCTTGCCTCTTCAGCAGCTCCAGACCTTTTCCCGGACTCCCTCCCGGCTAGCGGTGGTGCACTAACCCCTTCAGGCTGTGTTTACGCAGCCAACCCCAGTCCTCTCCCGGCTTTCAACCGAAGCCCGAGCCTCAGCTCCCAGACCCCGCCCGCCCCGGCAGGTGAGCAGACAAGCCTCTCAGGCTGGTGAGTGCTGGTCGGCACCGATCCTCTCTGCGGGAATCTCTCCGCTTTGCCCTCCGCACCCCTGTGGCTGCGCTCTCTTCCGTGGCTCTGAAGCTTCCCCCTCCGCCACCCACAGTCTCCTCCCGCAAAGGGGCTTCTAGTGTGTGGAAACCTTTCCTCCTTCACAGCTCCCACCCACTGGTGCAGGTCCCGTCCCTATTCTTTTGTCTCTGTTTATTCTTTTTTCTTTTGCCCTACCCAGGTACATGGGGAGTTTCTTGCCTTTTGGGAGGTCTGAGGACTTCTGCCAGCGTTCAGTGGATGTTCTATAGGAGCAGTTCCACGTGTAGATGTATTTCTGATGTATCTGTGGGGAGGAAGGTGATCTCCGCGTCTTACTCTTCGCCATCTTCCCAGCTCCCTCCAAAAATATGTTTAAAAAGAGATTTGAGATCACCAATGAAAGACTCATTGTTAGCACTTAAAAATAAACTTTTTAAAAGCCATTAGGGATGATGTTATACTGTTAAATTCTATGACATTACTGTCAGTATATGGGATATGGAATCCCTACTTTATAGAGATTAACATTGAACATGTAAGTAAACCAAGACATATAATTACCCTTGTGCTTTCTTTTTTTCTTCATTTCATTTAAAAGTAAATTATTTTATATATTTGAAGGATATCCTTCAGTTATCAACTCATATAAAGGAAAGTGAAAGTTTTTATTGCTTGTTCATTTAGCAAAACACATATAAAGGACTGAGTACTTACCTACATCGTCTAATATAAAAACCCGGTGAGGTAACTTAGGGTGACTCTAGATGGCAAACTGTTGTCAATATACTACAATATCTCTCATGTAAACAAATAATTTAAAGCATGATATAATAATTATGAATAAATGTCCATTTGGAAAACAGAGGAGAAGGCAACCCCCTCTTCCTTGAATAGTAGGTAATGATTTCACAGAGGAAATAACATTTATACTGGGCCTTGAGAGATGCATAAGAGTTTGCGAGGCAGTGAAGAGCATTCCAACAGAAAAAATGGCATGAAAGAGTATAGTGAATTAAGAGAAGCCAGAGTGATTGAGGCCTATCGAGTTGGGTAAAGGAACAAGATGGTGGAGAAGTAAGATAAAGGGCTTAGAACTCATTTAAGGTCAAATTATTGAGTATTATTGCCATGATAAAGAATTATTCTGTAGGCATGGAGAACTAACCAGTATTTTAAAGCACAGGACTGACATGAATGGATGGATTTTTGTAAAAAAATTAAAAAGTGAGAATGTGGAGGCAGTTCCAAACAGGAACAGGTGCAGCAGAGCCAATTATACAGAAATGATAGTGATAACATGTTGCTTGAGAGGTCCATCAGGCTGACGAATTAACTCCATTGTAGCCCTCAAAACTGGTGTGTTTTTTTTTTAAACAGTAAATATAGGTCTCCTTTATCAATATTTTGCAGTTATCCAAGAGCATAAGGAACTGGTTTGTGTTTGTCTCCTTTACTTGACTCTTCTTCAAAAGCAGATAGAATGTAAATTATTAGATAAATATCTAATAGGTATCTGGCTAAAGAGAGAATAAGTATGTAAATAAGGAATATATCAAAAGTTTAATTCTTGTATAGTTGAAAGATGAAAAGATAATATGTCATGGGTTTTGAAAAGTAGCAACTCTTGTGAAAATTATTATTGTTATTGCTATATAAGATGTTTTTTTAAAAAAAAATCTACTCTCTTATTTATGCTGTTCAAAATCCCTACTGTAATGGGTTATGAAATGGGATTCACATGCCTGGTATTGTTTGTCCATATCAAGTATTATTTGATGGCAGTGACTTGATTTGACAAATCAGGTCAATCAAAATAATTAAATAAGCCTCTACATTTTATCTAGTCTAATTATACTAACACTTAGATGTTTTATAGTCGTGAAGCATATTAATTGTTTGCTTCAAGGAGTTTAGCGTCCTTAGCTGCCATTCTAGCAATTAAAGTGTTGTTTGCCTTAGCAAATATGTAAAAAAATAGTTGGAATAAATTTTGAGCAAGCAATTTATTTCCTTACTTAATGCAAGACTAGTACTAATGATTCTTTTAACAGTTGTCATAAAGATGATTCATATTTTCTCTGTGGCTTTATAAATGCACCATCTAGCATAAGACAGAAGATTCTACTTTAATTGCTAACATTTATCTTTTTGGGTCTCATTTTCCCCCTGGAGTAATATTTTTAGAAATGATAAAAAAATAAATCATTACTTAAAAGATTGGGCTTTAAAAATGGAATTCAAGGTTATTAGATAAAGTATTATGGGTGGGGTTGGTGGTACATGTATTATCCTTGTTTGCATTTTTTGGTCTGTTAGGCCATAGATATAATTAAAGAGTTAATTCTTATAATTGTCTTTTGGAAGTCAAAGTTTAGGTTAAAAATTTAAGAGAACAATAAATTTGCTTTAAAATTATCCTTTTAAACAATACCTTAAATGAGCAACTCTTTTCATGTCATTCTCCATCTCTTGCCCTCTGCCTCCCCCCCACCTCCATTACTTCTTCCTCCTAACTTCTTTTCCTTCCACAAATGTATATTGAGAGCTCACTGAATATCAGATGTGTTAATGTAATGACAAATATGTTGCCATACAAACAAATGCATATATTTCTTAGATTAAAAGTACTGTTACGATTAGTCTTGAGCAATATTTGAAGAAGGAAAGAGCCATACTTTTTGGAGGGATGATATCATGAGTGAGCAATGACCGTTTTAGGGCAAAATTGGCTATTTAGGACCAAGTCCAAAAGTCCAGTTATGTAGAAAGAATCTTGTAGGCACTGTAGATCTAGCAGGCAAGAGGTCATGTTCCAGCTAGCAGGGGGAGGTTCTATTAGACGATGATTCTGGTAAGGAAATTACAAACAAATTGCAGTTCCACGTGGCCTTTAGCAGAACCTTATGAGGGAAGGTGCATGGTGCAGAAAACGCATGGACTGTAAGGAGGAAGAAGGTACAAGTAGGTCTTGTGCTGTCAAGGAAGACAAGTTCATTATAAGACAAAGCAAATCCCTTTGTCTTCATTGGTGAGCACTAGCTGGACCGTGGTGGAGTTGGCCAAAACGAGTGGGCCCTTGTCAAGAGTATTAATTTAAATTGATTGGCTAGCTGTTTTTTTTTCCTTCTCTTTTTTTCTTGAGGAAGAAATATGGCAATTGTAGAATCAAAATGGTTATCTAAGGAGAATATTTCAGAGAACCTAGTGATTAAAAACATGTTCTTTAGAGTCAGACTGCCTGGATTCAAATCTCAGCTTCATTACTTACAAATTATGTGGCTTTGGGAAAATTATTTAACCTCTTTGTGGCATTTTTATCTTTAAAATGAGAAAAGTAATAGTACACACATCATAGAATTGTAATGAGGATTAATTGAAATAATACTTGTAAAGTGTTAGAATCATGACTGGCCAAAGTAAATGGTTGTTAAAATATATTTTATTAAAGTTATTTTATGAAATTAAAATAAAATATTTAAAAATCAAATAAAGGCTGTATGCATGAATAGCTCATAACAGAAATTGTAAATAATATACCATTACAGGAAAAAAAAAGGCAAATATGAGGTAATTAGGGTTTGAACTAGGAGTGTGACCTGTGGCATGCAGAGGAAAGAGTGGATCTAGACTTTTTTTCCTCTAGTTTTACAAGGACAGTCCAGGTCTTGCCCAGACATGCCAAGTTAGCCTGGATGTATCATAAGCTCAGTCATATAAGTATTAGAAGACTCTGAGATTTCAAATTCTTACTTGAAGGGACAAGAGCTGTTGAGACTCCCAAATTCACTCCTGAGTTAGCAAAATTTGGATCAAACTTCTCTTTCCATGGGACTTAATTATCTTCAGGGCTAGAAACCTTGGGGCTTCTGATAAAAATATCATACCACAAAGTCTACATGAATCTGCAGACTGAAGAAACAGGCCAAACACAGAAGCTGAAAGGATTTTAGAGCTGGTTCAGACGCTGTTTGTTACACCTGTATAGCCCATTAATAAATAGCTGGTTTTTGTGATTTGCATAGTTTTTTTTTGTGGATAGAACCTGGGACTTTCTGACATTTGAAAGTCTTATTCCATCTTTGAATCTGTGATATATCCATTTGGAGAGTCCTAAAAATGTGAAGATATTTTGCAGAAGCTGGAGAATGATGCAGATTAAGGAATGATTAATTGTCCTGTTGAAAGATTGATTCATATTTTCATTTATTCTAGAGGGAGAGTTTTATTGGATTACAAAAATGTGAATTTCTCTCTAGGTCACTTTGTTCAGTCTGTGAAGAGCAAAGGATTATTTTTTACAGTATGTTTTCTAATAATTTGTCTAAACTAATTTTGCATTCCAGAGTCACATAGTGCTCTTGGGTTATTTTTCCCATTTCCCCCTAATGGATTATTTATACTTTTAACAAAATGATGAATGGTACTTTGTATATTCGAAATGTGCTATTTCCTCTGGAGAATCTGAGTGAAACAAGTACATTCTTGCAGTAGAATCCTAATGTGTTTACCTATTCCTTTGAAATTGGCTTTATCTTTGATTGTGACAATTCTCTACAAATTGAATGCTGTATATTAAAAAGGTACAGTCTTTCATATTTTTAATAGCAGAGGTAAGATTGCAGAAACAAGTTATAATAGAGAAGGGATTTTAGTTTCTTCTAGAGAGGAGTATTTCATAACATAAAATAACTCCATTTAGGGATTTAAAAATATATTTTCCTGCATGTTATTATGACATTTTTAAAGTTGTGAAATTATTTTTCTCCTTCGTGGAGATACTTTCTCTCTCTGATTCTCTTCTCTGGCCGCCATCACATTTTTGCACTTTGGCACTTAAGCATTTAACTACAGTTTTGACTTAGGGAGGTATCCATTTGTTTTCATAATATGTATATATGTTATATATTATGAAATATATATATATGATGGTTGATTTTGGAGCAGAAAGTATAGGGAAAAGTGAAGCTATGGGGCAACAAAGGCACAAAATTCTCCAGAAAGTTGCTTTTTTTTCTTCCTATATAAGTGTTATAAAAAATATATTTAGATTTTTGGAATTTCTCAAATTGGAATGGTATTAAATGATTTTGGAGTATTTTTTAAAGTGTAGTTATGAGCACATGCATAAGTAATTATGCAGTAGGTAGCATGAGTAAAATTTATGCAAGCTCAGTTGTCATTAATTCTATTACAATTGTTTATAAGATGGACTTCAATAAACAACAGATTTTTAAGTTAAAAAAATTTTTAGCTCTAATTAAGACACTGTGGCACTTATATAAGAATGTATACACGTTCATGGTATGGTCCATACTCTACAAGGATTTATAATTTAGTTGGAGAGAAAAATGTTGACACCATGAAGATACAAGGTAGCTTGTGAGTGGCACAGGATACCAAAGGCATTTTTGACTCCTTAGGAGAATATTGGGCAGATGTGTATATTCATATTTCTCTGAAGAAAGGATTTGTACATTCCATTAGTTTCTCCTCAAACTTTAAAACCATAGTTGCTTTCATTGTTGGGGATCTTTTGCAATAATCAGTGATGGTTTCTTGGAGGAAGTAAGATAAACTTAGCACCTAAAAGTTGCATAAGATGCCTGTGAGTGGAGACACATACAGATAAAGGGAGAGCATTCTATGAGAGATCAAGAGTACAAATGATGCTATAAGACAGGAAAATATAAAGTCAATTGGTTCAAAAATGATGAGTAAGCAGCCCAATTGAATTAGAGCTGAATTAAGTTGGACCGAATTATAGAAGTCTTTGGATTCCAATTAAGATATTATTGGTAGAATGGGGTCTTTAAATGCTTTTGAAAGTTAAAATTGATTGTGGTGTATAAAAGACTGGGAAGTGAAAAGAGATGAAGTTGGTGTAAGATTTTTTTTCTTTTTTTTGCATAGCATATATAAGTTCATATAAAATTTAATATGAGGAAGCAAAAGAAGAAATTGGGATGAGAGAAAATAAGAAAAACCCCTGAAAGCTCTTTTTAACTATATATGCATGGATATAGGAGCTATAAATACATTCATTCACCCCCCCACAAAAATGACTGAGGGCCTATGCTATGAGCCAGGCACTGTTCCAGGCATTTAAAATACATCAGTGAACAAAGCAACGTTACTCCTCCTAAGGTGTTTACATTCTAGGGGATGATACAGAAGTCCTAAGTGAACGGGACAATTATGGCACCACAAAGTGCTAGTTGTGAAAGGGTAAACTGTTACAAAGCTGTGGAGGTATTTCTAAATTTTTGTGCCAAAATAGTAGGCAAGAAATTTGCTCCTTGGAGTCTGGAAGAGATGATATTACTTGTCATTAATATTCCATTTGAACTAAAGAATAAAGTAACTGAAGAGTATTTAAATTAAACATTTCAGAATCATCTTATACTTTATCAGTCTGAAAGTTCTACAGTGACCTGATAGAAAAGGAAAAAGAAAAGAAAAAAGAAAGATAAGGAAAAAGAATTGGAAAAAAATATGAAGTGCTTTGGATAGCTGGAGAGAGGCATTGAATCGCCTGGGTATTAAACATGTTATAAAACAAAAAGTCTTCAACATATGGCAGTTTTCATTCATGTTTGTAATAGTGAGATTTAAGTCTGAGAAATACATTTCCCTCAAGAATATTTCTGTCTGTGAGACTGACTAGTTATGGTCTTACTAAGCACTGAGAAAAGATTGGCAATAAGTTACTACAAGTCACACAGGACCCCAGTCCTATAATGATATTAGAAATTTTCTTTGGTTTTAGATTTATGTGAAATTCAAAATTTTAATTTAGCAAATATTTAATAAGTACTTTCTATGTTCAGGGTACTGTAAAAGGCAATGGAAATTTTATAAAAAAGAATAAAAGACAGAATTTGTCTTCAAGAAATTCACCATCTAAGTAGGGAAACAAGCATGTTAAAAGTTAAAACAAACCAAAACAAAGCTATAATAAAACATGGTTAAAGGAGCTTAGAAAAAGGATGTCTAATTCTGCCTGAGGTTATCTGGCAAGCTATGCCCAAAGAATGAATCTCAAGATAAGTCTCAAAGGTAGACAAGTAGGAAAGGGCATTTCAGGCATAGGAAACTCCACAGGCAAATGCACTGAAGAGGTGTAAAGTAGAGAACGCTGAGGAAATTGAAAACTGAATGGTAGAATATTGGTGGAGTTGTCACAAGGCATGACATGACCCTGGACTGTGACAAAGGCCAACTGATGAAAGGCCTTGCCCACTAGGACGTGTTAGAGCATTCTGAAGTGGACTCTTTTTTTTTTTTTTTTTTTTTTTTTTGTGGTACGCGGGCCTCTCACTGTTGTGGCCTCTCCAGTTGAGGAGCACAGGCTCCGGACGCGCAGGCTCAGCGGCCATGGCTCATGGACCTAGCCGCTCCGCGGCATGTGGGATCTTCCCGGATCGGGGTACGAACCCGTGTACCCTGCATCGACAGGCGAATTCTCAACCACTGCGCCACCAGGGAAGCCCTGAAGTGGACTCTTTTGAACTCTGTAATGTGAGAAGAAATAATGCTGTCATTATAATCCCCAAACGTACCTTTGTGTCAAGCAATAACACAAATCTATGGAGTGTTGTGAAGTAGGATGGTGTAGTCTAATGCAGCGGTCCGCAACCTTTTTGGCACCAGGGACCAGTTTTGTGGAAGACAGTTTTTCCATGGACAGGGGTGGGGGGTGGGGGGATGGTTCAGGCGGTAATGTGAGCGATGGGGAGCAGCAGATGAAGCTTCCCTTGCTCCCCCGCTGCTCACCTTCTGCTGTGTGGCCCGGTTCCTAACGGGCTGTGGGCCGGTACCAGGGGTTGGGGACCTCTGGTCTAATGTACAGCAAGTGGTCATTTTTGCAAGATGAATCTAGATTCTCTGGGGTGAAGGAGAGTCAGACCATAAATAGATAGAGGAGGTTTAATGAGCTTCCAAAAGGCAATCTTCATCTAGTCAGACTGTAGAAGAGAGTCACAAAATGAGTAATTCTAATTTATTAATTAATCCAATAAATCTTTATTAACTGCCCATAACATATCACTGTGGGAGATGACAGTCTTGCTCTTGAGGAACTTATAAGTTACCAGAAACATCACGATCTTTGAGTCTGAAGAACTAAAGTAATAGAATCTGCTGAGTGATGTTGTGGCTACTTCCTGCCCCCCAGGTATCCTGAGTGAATTATGTTGGTGATCATCAAAGATCAGGAAGGTTAATGGACAATTGCATTTCTTAATGTGCTTGTAAGTGCTTCTTTTGTGAACTGAATGTTGGCCTATTTATAAGACATGCCACAAAGTGGTCTAGTGGGAACTCTTTAAGCTGGTGCTACAAACTTGGGATGGTGGAAAATAAAACAAGTAAGTCAGTATTTTAAGTATATAGCAAAAGTAAAAGAGAAGAAGTGCATGAGCAGAACAAAGAGATAGCATTAGAAACCATGACAGATAGTGTTGGTTGGGGGACTACATGCAAACATTCACTGATTTCATTCATGCTCTGCCCAGGGATGTTGGGCATCAGGAGGATTTGGCTTCCTCCCCAACTCCAGGGGTGAAGCTTGATTAGTCCAAGCCAATTATGGTAATTCCATACCCCTGCCAAGTGATTCATTCTGGCATGGGCATGTGACAGAATTTTGGCAAGTGAGATGTAAAGGGAAATCATTTGGACAGCTTCTGGGACACTTTTAGCCATTCTTATTTAGGGATGTGAAGAAGGAGAATATGTCCTTTCTTCATTCTGGCTTTTGAATATTGTTGTGTGAGGATGTAATGTTTGAAGCTACAGTAGCCATCTTGCTATCAGGAAAAGACAAGCCTAAGGACATATGTCTACATTCTGATGATGGCAGAATGGAAAAGATGGAAAGAACCTGAGTTCTTCATGGTATAATGGACTGACAAATTAACCAACTAACCATTCCTACCCTGCCATACCTATGAACTCCTATATGACCTAACAAATGTCTTTACTGAAGCCAATTTTGTTTTAATGGCTTATTTCTTTCTTGCAGCCAAAAGCATTGCTGGGATGGAAAAACTTTTCCTCTTCCCTTTTAGGATCAAAGTTTGGGAAACTACAAATTAAATTGACAAAAGACAGATCAATGGGAGAAAGGCATATGTTTCTTTATTGATATAAATATTTTATGTGTATGCAGACCACACAGATAAAAAGTGAAAACACAGATTTGGGGCATGTATACCATTTTAACAAAGGGTCATAAATTGCAGAGAAATGATTAGACAAAGGAAAAGGGGGTTTGGGCTACTAGGGGCAGTAAATTATGGGAAGATAACTAGGAAATATATAGTAGATAAGGGTTATTGAGTGCGGTTTGTTATGCAGATAAGAGTTGTTTTCCTCTTCCTGGAGAGGGGAACACATTTACAAATGGAAACTTATGCTCTCCTTTTAGGAAAAATGGGGGAGTGCAGAAAGTTCTTCCTGTATCTGCTGCTTCTCTATTGCCCTCGGCTCAAAATAGTCCTTATGCCAAGTGACATATGTTGAAGTAGTATATTCTACTCCCCTTCAGCATTCTACATGATATAGCAATTATTTCATATTATGGCTGAATGTTTTGTCCCCCCAAAATTCATGTGTTGAAACCCTACCCCCCAAAATGATGTATTAGAGGGTGGGGACTTTGGGAGGTATTTAGGATTAGATGAGCTGTCATGAGTGGGATTATTTCCCTTACAAGGGTCACAAAAGAGCTTGCTTCCCCTCTCTGCTCTCCAGTATGTGATGATACAAGAAGTTGGCAGTGTGCAACCCAGGAGAGGGCTCTCATCAGAACTCAGTCATGCTGGCATGCTCATCTTGGACTTCTAGTCTCCAGAACTGTAAGAAATAAAATTTTGTTGTTTATAAGCCACTTAACTTATGGTCTTTCGTTAGTAGCCTGAGCTAACTAAGATACCCACTCTTGTATTCCCAGAGGCTCAACTGGAGCCTTTTGTTCAAGCTGATGTGTTCTCTAGGAGCTAAAGCAGATTGGAGGGGGTTTTGTTTTCATGTTAGACATATTTATAAATTATAATTTTTATGTCTATAGTAAAACCAAATCTTAAGCATCATTAGAGCAAGGCTAGAGGTGATAAATAAGTTGAGAAATAAAGAACAAAATTTAAATGATTTACAAAAAAATCCACAGGCAGGTTTTAAACTAAGGCTTTAATAGTTTACAATTAAGACACTTTTCTTATTTTTATCATTACTCAGAGTAAAAACAGAAAGACCAAAAGCAAGTGATTAAGAACTAGTGATGGATCAGGCAGACAGCTATTTTTCAGGTATAAAAATAAATGCAGCTCTGTAGGGAACTTAAGCAAGTGGATGGCCTTTAGCTGTCCCTTAAAAAGACATATAAGTGAGACAAAATTTAACCCCTAAATAAAGATTGGGAATAAGGAAATTCAGAGATTTGAATCATATGATCAATAAACTGTCTCTATGTCATTGTGGATACCATTTGTGTAGGGATCTGAATGACATTTAAGAAGCTCTTGCTTATATGAAATTGAATTTCTGTGAAACTAGGCTGTTATTTTGTAAAGTATCTGACTTAGCATTTTTTCTTTAGGAAGATATCATTTTAATTAGTGTATCTGAAGGTTGAGTGGATAGTTTTATCCTTTCAAAGTAGTGGTTTTCTTCACAGACTTCAGTTCTATGTCATATATTACTGGACTTTAAAATGTCTCTGAATTACTGCTGTTTTCCCTTCTTACACTGGGAGATCTTTATTCCTGATTGAGAAGCAAGAACTGAAAATGTCACTTCTCCCTTTGAGGTGTGAGGTGTGGACGAAATCTTTTTAAAATGTTCAGTTTTCTAGTTTCACGAAGTGCAACTTCTACTTGTATAGAATGTTAGGTCAGAATTTTTTACCACTGGCATTTCTCACATTCAAGGGTAAGGGCTTGATGCCCATGTAAAAACAAGAAAAAAAATCGCCATCTGTTTTAGGGAATTCAGTCCCCAACCGAGAGCAATTACTGGCAGTATTAACATGTTAGTAAGAAATGTCAGAATTCAAATGGCCAGCCTGAATGTTCAATTTTTACCTGCTCTCTGATACTGGCTTAAGAAGGGTGTCTTTTGAAGGAAGAAGGTGATCTCACATGGATTGACAGGCAGCAGTCATGGCTCATGTAATATGTGTCATGGCTCTAGACCAAGAGAGAATTATTCACTCACTTGGAAAATGTTGTATGTCCTGAAATTCATCAAGGGCTTACTGTGTAGGTGGCTTGTCTCTAATCAGTGATCATAGCATTTAAAAAATCATTCTAGTAAACTTCCTAGACTGCATGGAGAAAAATTAAATTTTCTCAACCATTTATTGGTTACCACATCAGGACAGAGACCTGTATTAGGTCTTGATGGTCATAGATAATTAAGAATCTACACTCTAGCAGAAGGAAATAGATGTATACATGCAGAGATAACCAAATGTAACAAAAAGTTGCAAGTGATATAGTTGAAGTACAATTAGATGAAGAGACAAAGATTATGTACCATTTGATGAAAAAAAAATCATGCATCCATTCATGCAACAAGTATCTATTGACCATCTCTAGTGTGCCAGGGACCATGCTTTGTGCGAGAGTTATGATGAACAAAAAGAAAACACTTATGGAGCTTATTCTTGGAAGGTAAGATATTAACTAAAATATCTCACTAATATTTAATTACAAACTAGGTTAAGTATGTGTTTGAAATGTGCAGCTGGATGCAGGTTGGGGTAAATATAGGGCAAATAATTTAACTTTTCCATTTTCTCAATGAGCTGGGAATTGTGAGGTGTGTTCCATACTTTGATTTAGACCTGTGACCTTTTGATGCTTTGTTTTCTTCATCTTCAAAACCAGGAGAAGTTATATTTATCTTATCTCACAGAGCAAATTAACATAAGTGAAAGAACCTTGAAAAATAAAAAGCATTGTACAGATTAAAGTTGTACAGTGTTACAAGATAATAGTGAAAAGTACTAAATCCAGGAACATCCTCTGCAGAACAAGATTGTTATATAAAATTAATTCTGGTGCGTAATTATGACTTCTCCGTGAGCCAAATAGGCTGAAAAACCCCTAAGGCCTATGTCTGGGGTCCTTGTTGATTTAGATTTTGCTCCTTCTTCCTTTTTAAAATAGACTATTCTATATTGTTATCTACTCCCTAATGGCTTTCCTCATATTTTCTTATTTTATGTTATCCACGCATTGTTCTTCTAAATGTAAAGATTAAATTCTGGGGGCTTCCCTGGTGGCGCAGTGGTTGAGAATCCGCCTGCCGATGCAGGGGACACGGGTTCGTGCCCCGGTCCGGGACGATCCCACATGCCGCGGAGCGGCTGGGCCCGTGAGCCATGGCCGCTGAGCCTGTGCATCCGGAGCCTGTGCTCCGCAACGGGAGAGGCCACAACAGTGAGAGGCCCGCGTACCGCAAAAAAAAAAAAAAAGATTAAATTCTGTAGATCTTGCATTTCCTTTAACCTAACTCAATGGCACACTGAAACCCGACTGGATACTGCATATTTCTGACTTTTTCCAGGTAGTCATCAGAGGTACCTGACAACAAAAGCATAACAAATCAACAGAAGAGGTAGCTCATTACTTTTTGTCATTTCTCAAGCCGCTCAAAATTATAATCTATTTCAGGAAGAAAAAAAATGTCTAGAGCTCCCTGTTATCTTCCTTCATGTCTGATCAGCAAGTGCTCTGATATTCTAGGTCTTTAAGAAACATATCATTTGGAATTGGTAGGTTCTTTTGATAGAATTGCCAACTCTGATATTTATTCCATGCCTACGCATCACTCTCATCAGGTCAAAAGTCACTGTATTATGAACATCTAAACTGGTTCTTTAGTAATACGTAGAGTAAGTATTAGTCCAAGAAGTAGAGTAATACTGAGAAGTAACACTTAGAGTCTATAGATACAAGGGTGATTTGGCATTGACATCTGTCAGTCCATTAATCACCAAGGAAGGTTTGGCTGAATTAATTTGTTTTCTGTTTATCCTCTTTCTTCTCTACTGCTCCATTTGTGTCCTTTACCAGTTTGCAGTCTTGGACAGTTTAAAGATACCTTCCAAGGTAGAGAAGGGTTTTCATCGAAGGTATGAAAATCAAGTACATAAGTGTAACATCAGTTCAGTGCCGTTTCCAACATATAAAACATCATTGGGCATAAGGAAAGCTTTTTGTACCCCTCTATAGAAGAGCACTTTGAATTCATGAACATTTCCTTAGACATTTAATGACAGTTCACTCTGTGCCAGACACTCTCTATAAGGTGGGAGCTCAGGTTGGGGACTGGGGATGAGGACATGAAGGTGAACACAAAGGCAGACACTCACAAAGAAGGCACTTTGAGCCCTTTTTAATTCATTAGTATCTGACTGTATTTCTATTTAAACATGAAGGATTTTTAAAATTTTTTTTGGGGGGGCCACTGGGGAGAGTGGTCTGTTACCAAATGAGTCAGGTTATTTTCTCCTTTGTACTTGCAACAGTCTTCTTCCATAGTTGATACTGTCCTTGTACTCCACATGCTTGTTTCCTAATGGTTTCCTACCTGAGGTAACCCTGTCTCTTTTCCGTTTTCATGACCATCTTTCTTTTCAGGGAAAATTGAAATAAAGTAGAATGGGATAAACCTGTATTATTTTGTGCTCTTTATTATATCTCATAATTTTTTTCTGTCTCTTTTCTGCAGTACTTAAAAAAACAAACAACAAACTTTTGTCCATGCTTTTCTTTCTCTTTTGAATACCCCTTTTCCCCTTTCTTCTCTTTTGTCTTTCTTGTCATAGTTAACAGTACAAGTTTTTACTGAAGTTTTTCTAAAGCTCCTTTAATAGGGGTCCTATTATATTTGTAAAAGTTTCTCTTCATTCCTCTCGTCATACATCTTCCATTTGACTTCAGTGTAACCTCTGCTCAAACAACTAGAATAAATATCACCATTATTTCTGCACAGCTTACACAGCATGAAAAAGACTCTGTCCTTGCACTTTTCATCTAAAAACACTTATATATATTGCAATTCATGTTTAAGTGTTCAAAAACTGTAGATGGAGCTGTATTGCTTATTTACTCAAATTCTTCCTTATTTGAGTAGAGAATCCTTCTTGTGACTTCTTTCAGGTGTGGAGACATTGGAAGAATAATTAGTCACATGTCAGCAGGGAAAAAAGTGAGGTGGCAGGTATTGACTTTTGTTTTTAATGAAAGGTGAGGATGCCAATTAGGATTTAAATGTACTGATTCATTTACACAAATACACATTTAGAAGAAAGCTCAAAAGTGAAAAATTTTGAGAAAGTGATCATATGATAAAACTTGGTACATATACAAGAGGTGAGGCAACTAAAAATTAAAGGGAAAAAAGAAAAAAAAAGAAAAATTAAATAAAGGGGGAATAGCTTTAAACTATTCCACCTCCAAACTCATTATTTGAAAGTATTTATTATATATTTACTAATCTTGATAAAATGACACCAATGTACAGTTTTACTTCAACTCTATTAATACTATCATTATCACTGTCATCTTCATCAACATTATCATTATTATCATTGAACACTCATTCCATACAAAGTAAGATACTATGTATTTGTGCAGAAACAGAAATTAGACAACAGCTCTGATCACAAGGAGTAGAGACAGTAGATATACATAGCACTGAAGGAATGCTAATCAAAATCATTAGACTTACTTGAAGAATCCCCAGAATTGGCCCTAATTGATTGTGATGTTTCTCCTTTATGCTATTATATATAATTCCTCTAACCTTCATAATTTGATTAACATTGGATTTCAATCTATCTGGTTGATATCAAGAAAACCTGTAATTCTAAACATGGTTTGTCCACCTAACAAAACTAATCTGGTATGAACTATATTTGAGGCACTAGAACATATAATGAACCTTTAAATTATTGATACCTGTTTGTGTTCATCAGTGTAATTAATGCCTTATGGAACAAATAACCTTGCAAATCTCATAATTTTAATAGGAAGTCTGATAGGGGTTTGTGTAATGGTTTTTCCTGGATTGCTCATCTCTAAGCAGTGACTCACACCTGTAGACTCCTTCAGTTCTTTAGCTCTGCCATCTTGGAGTCCATCACCCCTGCCTCAGATATAGCAGAAAGAGGGAACTATCAAATGGGGCCTTTTAAGAATATATCACTTCTTGCAGTGTTCCACTGGCCTGAATCTAGTCATATGGTTTCAGTTTATAGTAAGGGAGGTTGGTAAATGTAGTCTTCTTGTGTGCACCATCCCCCTCTCTGCCAAAAAAAAATAGAATGGTTTGGTGAGTACATAGCAGTATGTCTGTCACACTGTAGAAAATCCAAGCAGAGATGACAATAGGCATTTTGAAATTAGGAAGTTAGGAGACAGGACTGAATAATAAATATAGCTTTGAAGATAATGACAATTACATTGGGTTGATAAGTTGGATATTGGATAATGAAAGCCATTACCCAAAGAAAGAATATAACAGATGATTTAAAAAGTATTTAAAGAATGCTTTTAAAAATGAGGGACAAGGAGGGAACACTCTCGTGTCATGGATTTTTAATTGCCCCCTAATGTCCATTTCTTCTTTTGTGACAAAATTCTGATTTTTTGCCCAGCTAAAAGACTATTTCCTGTCTTGCTGTTGAGTGTGATCATTTGACCAACTTATTTCCATTGATATAAGTGGAAATATTGTGTGGGATTTATGCAAAGCCTTCTTTAAAAAGAGGAAGTATGCTTTTTGTCTTCCTTTCCTCTTTTTTGAACCATGATTGACCTTTAGAATGGGAAGCATGTACTAGGATTGCAGAGTAGAAAGAGTGAAAAAGTCTGGGTCTCTGAAAGCTCTGACTGCCTTCCCCCAAAATTATTTCACATGAGAGAAAAGTATACTACTGGTTTGTTCAGGCCACTAGTAATTTTTGTTTTCTGTCTCATGCAGCTGGTCCAAATCCTAAATCCTAAATAGTATATCAAGGGATACCATCATTTAACATAAATAACTCCATGGCACACTGAACCTAGATTTGATACTTTATATTTCGGATTCTTTCCAGATGGACATCAGAGTTTCATGATAGCAAAATCACCAAAAAAAAAAAAAAAGTCAATAAAAGATGTAACCTCTGCCTTTCTGCCATTCTCAAACCACTCAAAATTATCATCTAGTTTATCAAGAAAAAACATCTAGAGCTCTCTGTTATTTTCATTTCTGTAAAATAAGTAACCTCTTTGACTTTCTGGATGTTTAAGGAACCAATATTTTTAGAAAATAACCATTCAAGAAATCAGAAAATACTCTATTTTTAGATCTTCTTATCTATATGAAATATATAGATACTGTGGAAGGTGAAATAGAAAATGTATGTGATCATAAACAATTTTTAATTGATTTTGGTAAACTTGTTTTTCCTATAAGCTGTTATATATATATTAGCATCTTGGGAAACTTAGAGAGCACTGGGATCAATTAACAATAACGTGGTCTTATAAATGATAAATTATGTTAAGATTGATAGCTTCGGGCTTCGCTGGTGGCGCAGTGGTTGAGAGTCCGCCTGCCGATGCAGGGGACGCGGGTTCGTGCCCCGGTCCGGGAAGATCCTACATGCCGCGGAGCGGCTGGGCCCATGGGCCACGGCCGCTGGGCCTGCGCGTCCGGAGCCTGTGCTCTGCAACGGGAGAGGCCGCGGCGGTGAGAGGCCCGAGTACCGCAAAAAACAACAAAAAAAAGATGGATAGCTTCATGTCGAATTCCTGGAATTTTATAAACCATTAAAAGTACCTGAAGAAATATGTGAAAAATTAATTTTAATTGGCACTGTCATTGTAGCTGAAAAATGAGTGGCATGGAATGAATTGAAAACTGTCTGATGGTGATAAATACATGTTAAGATTAATGGCATTGCATTAATTTTTGGCAGAGCTGTCCAGAAATAAGTCAGTGCTGGGAAGGTCTCTCTTTTCTCTCTCTCTCTGTCTTTCTCAGCACATTTTTATTAGTCTTATGAAAGGATCATATTATATAGTTTTATAACCAATTAATAAGTAAATATTTATCACATATTGGGCTGTTGTACTCCCTAGAATTTTGATTAATGATGATTTACTGATGAATTGATCATAAATTGGTTTTGTTTAGTTTTAATGTCATTGCTTTTCACAAAGCTGCATTTCATATATAGTGTTTGCAAGCTTCTTTTGTAGTCTCCTGATCTATATGGTTTCCTTTATTCTTAAAGTTTTTTGGAGAGGGCACAACTTTCTTCTAGAACTTTTTTCTTGCCCTATTTTCTTGAATGGTCTTGTCTCCCTGCCCCACTGTTTTCTCTTTGCCACTTTTTTTTTGGCCCCAGTGCTCTCACTAAGATTTTAGATTTTTAAGTGTTCACTTAAGTATAAATTAGTAAAAAGGTATTAGAATTGTGAAGTACAAAAAGGTTGTTCTTCAGAAATAGATCTGGTTTAAAATTACTATTACTACTCATATTAATTGAATAATCTTGGGCAGATTGCCTAATAGTTTTGAGCATTTTTTTATTTATAAAACTTAGTATATAAATCCGTGTTACAGGCATACTGTGAGAATTAAACATGATGTATATAAAGTGGTTAACAGATGCATCTTATAGGGTAGGTAGGTAGGTAGTCAAGGAAGATTTTCTCTGTCTCTTTTTCTTATGTCCATCCATCTTTCCATCCCTCCCTTTTTGCCTCCATCTTTCCAAATGTTTGTACTTTAATAAAGACAACAATATCCTAATCTAAGGTTTAACTTTAATATACCTCTTAAGTCACTTTTTGCCAAATTTTTATTCAATCACTGGAGACTCAGATAACTTCTGCAAGAAAACAAAGGAGCAAACGAAATATTTCTGACCATAGTTTTACACTGAAATATTCCGTGTGAATTTAGGGGAAATGTTAGCATTGGCTGCTTTCTGTTTCCTCTCAGGGGTATTTTCTCATTCTACTTTTGATTTCACTCACCCACACATTCTGATAAAAGTCATAGTGGTGGCAAGCATGCGGATGCCTAAAAATGTATACATAGTAAGAAAAAGGCTGTTTTGGGGCAGCACTCTGAAGTGGCTGTTCTGTGGGGGGTTAGCCATGTCTCTCTCCTGCCAAGAGTTCAAGACTTCCATGAGAGTTAGCAGTCAAGTCATTCCACTGGTGAAGAAATAATAGCGCTGACCATGGTTCTTCTAAAACCTCTCCTCTCTGCTACTATGGAGATTCCTAGTACTTCTCCATCACATCCCTTCCTCTCCTCACCTTCCTTTACACTGAGTGGACAACCTTTATTTGAAATGTTAAGCACTGACACGTATCCTCTCACCATCCACTCTCTTGGCTTCCTTCCTTTCTTAAATGCTTCCGGCATTGCAATCCTAAACTATTAAGCAGCTAATGGATACAATTTTAAAACTGGTGAATTAGTTTGTATTTTCTTAAGAAGTGAAATTGTAGATTGACCTGTTATGTACAAGTTAATATGCTCAACAGAAGACAAGGTATGATTGTAGAAACTGAGTGTTTAGTGAGAAGCTGCTACTTAAGTGACCACTTTGGAAAAGAGGCACAGAAATGTTTAACAATCTCAAGGAAAAGATCCATTTATGTTGACTGAGTGGATGTAGACACCATTTTGAATATATATATTATAAGTAAGTGGTGCAAATACAAAGACGCATCCATATTCTATGGAATTGATAGGACAAGAAATTTGTTTTCCTAAATCTGTGAACATATCCTATAATGCATCTGAAACTGCAAATTCACAAACACAAAATTTACAGAAATATGCAAAACTTTTCCAACATTTTATTTCCAAAAACATTATAAAATATGACAACATAGTATATTTCATGTCATTTATTTCCCAAGGGAAGTTCTAGGTTTGTAAATCCTGGAATATCATCAGACTATGTTTTGAACTTTATTTCTCTTTGAGCTAGAATTTTTAAAAGGTTACATATTTTCTTGAAGAAAATGTTCATCCAGTTACTACTAATGATGCTGAAGGAATGGAAAAGTAATTTCTAGAAATCACTTATCACTTTTTAAAATTTTGTAGTTTAAACTGGAATACTGAAGATTGAAGTTTGATTTAATATTTAGTGGAAGAGGAGAGTTTGTTATTTATATCTCTGATATTAAAAATTATTTGAGGTTTCTGTTAACAAACTTCATAAAATATATTTTGTAAAAATCATTCTTAAATCAGGTTTTAGAGTGAAAGAAAAAGGTGTGCTGAAAGGAATTAGATATTTAACACTGTAGCTGACCTAGGTAAGCTGGAGAAAGTTCTTAAACAATTTTGTTTCATTTTCCCATCAATAGATAATAATAATTATTTATTGCACAGGAGTCTTGCAATCACTAATGTCTTAGAGCATTTTGAAGATGAAAACAACTTTATAGGCCTCATTATTAAAGGTAAATTGTTATGGTAAATGTCAACCAACGAAAACCACGCATTTGGTCTCTTCAATTTCTCTTCAAATGTTTAATTAGGAATCTTAAAAAAAACTATTATAAAGAGGATGTGAAATCCTGCTTTGAATTTTGATGTTTAGGCTGTGAAATCATGGATAGGCTGTTTTTCTGAATTTTGTTTTTCTCATGGTCATAAGCCTCTTTTATATCCCAGGGAGTGAGCAAAATCGCTCCCACCTCCTTATTGTAAAAAGAGATTTGTCACACCAGAGCCTCAAAGACTCACCTTTCTCTAAAGCCCTTTACTTAATGCAAAGAGCACCCATGACTATATTATGGCAATTCTACATGTGGAAAAAGCAAAATTATTAATTTATTTAAAAAATATTTATTGAGCATATACTAAAACATACAAAAGATAAATCACCAATTACATTGAGAAATATAGAAATGTTCTCATTTTCATGGCAAATGCATCTAATAGAAGAATTCAAACAATTCAATTCAAGGTGGAAAGAGATAGGTTCTCTATAGAAGGTTAAAAGTCATTATTACAATGGCTGAGAAAAGGGAGATACAGTTTCAAGAAATACAAAATTTCTGTAAAGGTAGCATCTTAGAGGTGGCTTTACTAGGAAAAAAAGGAGGAGTGGTATTGTAGAACAGTGGTTCTCAAAGGGGGACAATCCTCCCCTTTCCTACCTCCTACTCCCATCCCAAGGGGACATTTAGCAATGTCTGGAGACATTTTTGATTTTTGGCCATCACAACTTGGGAAGTGCTACTGACATCTAGTGGGATGCTGTTAAACATCCTACAATGTACAGGACAGCTCTGCACAACAAAGAATAATCAGACCTTAATGTCAATAGAGAAATTCCATTCTTGAAGAGAACACAGGGCTATCAAAGTTACCAGATGGAGAAAGTATAGGATGCTTGGAATTAGTTTGACAGGAGTAGAGAAATAGAGGTAGGTAATACTGAAAATGTTATTAATACTCTAATAATTTTGTATGGTGACAAATGGTTACTAGACTTAATTGTGGTGATCATTTCATAATGTATTTGACTGTCAAATCACTATTTTGTACACCTGAAACTAACATAATATTGCACATCAACTATACTTGAATTAAAAAAATTTAAAAGGAAAATGTTATTAGGTGAGCCTTGAGTATTAGGTTAGACTATAGAGTTGAGTCATTCTTTTCACTCACTTACTTATTCATTCAGTAAATATATCTCAGGCAATGGGGACAGAGAGATGAGAAACATAGTTTCTGCTCTCAAGGTTGCAACGTAGCTGGAGAGAGTCAGGTAAACCAGCCATTGTATGGGTAGTGAAACCTTGCATTTGATTTCTGTGAAACACCGATTCTACTAAGTGTCTTTAAAATTAGTTCAATTAAAAATGAAGTTTTGAAAAGAGTACACACTATATCCTTCCTCATGCCTTAGGATTTGGCTTTATGTTAGCCAACAGTTATTTTGCCAACATACCTTTTCTTTCCTTTTGTGTAGCTGTTAGCAACCTGTGATGTGTTGGATAGCATCCGTTGTTGACCCTTCCAGATTTACTCTCTACTCTTCTTCACATTGTTCCCAGGATGCTGATGTTTATGGATTGCATGCTCGAGTGCCCCCGTCTTTGTTTTTGGTTGTGTTTAGCCTAATTGGGACACTTGTACTTTCAGAAGGTAATAGCGGGAGGAGAGAGTATTTAGGATATTTATTCCTCTTCCAAGTAACCAGGTCACCACAGATTAGCTGCTCCCTCAGCTGAAGGCCACAACTCCTTTCAGATGGCCTTTCTCATAAAGCTACCCTCTCTGAGTTCCTATAACTTCTCCTTCTCCTAACCCCTTTAGACCTAAGGCTGGCAGTACTCCTCACCTGTTGCAAGCCTTTTGAATTTACACTGTCCCTCTTTATGAACCTGTCTACATGTTTATAAAAAGTCCTTTCTAAGCTTTCCTCATATTACCCATCTAGGACCTCATTTTTATGTATGGAAAACATGACTTGGGTAATGCTTATATGGTAGCTGCTTATAAAAAGAGTTCTGCAAAGGAAAGAGTCCAGAAAAGTTTAAATTTCATATTATGACCTGTGAGGATCTACTGAAGAATTTATCTGTTAGCTTATTTATTCATTTGTTTATTTTTAAGTGTGACACACCCCAAATTTCCGTTGTTTCACAGAACCATTTTGATATTCTCTATGTCAGTGGTCCACCACATTTTTGGCACCAGGGACCAGTTTCGTGGAAGACAGTTTTTCCACGGACTGGGGTGGGGTGGTGGGGGACGGTTTGGGGATGATTCAAGTGCATTACATTTATTGTGCATTTTATTTCTTTTATTATTACATTGTAAGATATAATGAAATAATTATACAACTCACCATAATGCAGAATCAATGGGAGCCCTGGGCTTGTTTTCCTGCAACTAGCTGGTCCCATCTGGGGGTGATGGGAGACAGTGACACGTGAAGTGTGTTGCTTATGTCCAGTCTACTCCGTAATCTCGTTTTGGTTGCTGTCACTGCAGAAAACCCTGCTTCACAAGGCCACCATCATTTGCGATCTCAAGCAATTGATTCTCTTCTAGCACGGACAAGTCGATTCCCCTGGCTTATTCACAAATGGGTCGCGGATCCATTCCTTCCCAGTTCAGGGGTCTTTCGTGTTTGGGAAGTAATGCTCAAACTCTTCTGAAAGCTGAGATAGATGATCATGCACCAGCTGGGAGAAAGAAGGCCCTGGCTCAGTCTCTTGCAAAATCCCTGCTAATGTTTGAAACATGTCAAAAATCCCAATGTTCACTTGTCGCCCCCGTAATTCCAGTTTAGCTTTGAATGCAACCATTTTATCTGCCGACTTGAACACAGTTGTCGTTCTCCCCTGAAGCGACAGATTGAGTTCGTTGAGCAGGTTGACTATGTCACACAAGGAAGCAAGTTTTGCGACCCATTCTGTGTCACTGAAGTGTGCTGCCGGTGGTGACTGTTTTTCTAAAAGAAATCTCTGGAGCGGCTCTCATAACTCAAAAACTCTGGCCAGTGATCTACCTTTAGACAGCCATCTCACTTCTGTGTATAAGAGAAGACGTTCATGCTCTGCGTCCATCTCCTCACAGAGCTGCGCGAACAGACGACATAAGGGCACGTACTTTAACGTGGCTGATAATTTTAATCACACCCTGCAAAATGTTGTTAAGTTCAGGTGACATTTTTCAGCTAGCCAGCATTTCTCTGTGGATGACACAGTGCGTAGACTCACATTCAGAAGCGAGGACACAAGACGTTTATCAGATATAACTTGCATATATTTTCTCTCAGCCTGTGTCTTTTCATTTTCTTTATGGTGTCTTTTAAAGCCTTGGATATATAACCATATGTATCCATACACATGTACATATGTTAGAGATTTTATTTGATCTTTTGGTTTTATTAAAATAAAATCTAACTCCGCATACGTTTTAGCACCTTGATTTTCTCACTCAGCATTACCTCATGGAAATTCTTCCAGTGGCTCTAATTAATTATTTTTAACGACTGCATACTATTCCATGGTGTTTATTTCCCCGTTGATGAGTGTTCAATTTGTTTCTAGGTTTATTTTTTCCCTTAGCAACAACCAGTGAAACAACAGGCACACTCATATCCATACCTATATGTTCTAAGTATTGGTGCATTTGTTTCTATAGCTTGAAGCATAGGAGTAAGATTTTTGGCTCAAAGGCTGTATTTACTTTTTACTTTGATAGATGTTGCTGGATTGCTTTCTGAAATGGATGTGATAACTCACTTTTCTCCCAAATGTCTGAGCTTCTTTTCTCCCATATCCACACAAATCAGAGAGATGTCCATTTAAACATGCTTGCCAGTGAGGAAGGTAAAATGTGACTGGGCATGTGCATTTCTATGATGACTAGCAAATTTTGGCATTTTTCACACATTTGGTAATTGATTGGATTTGTTCATCTATTAACTCCCATTTAAACTTTCATACATTTTTTCCATTGGTCATTTGCATTTTTCTTTTCAGAATATAAGTCTATTTGGATATTATACTATAGATGTTAGCTTTTGCTATTTGGATTGCAAATATTTCCCCCAGTCATATTGTTTGATTATTGGTTTTGCTTTTGGTATTCTTTGCTGTAAGAATTTTTTCCTAGTATTGGTTAAGAAAGTCTTCTTCATCTCCAGACTCTTGTAGTTTTTTGAAATACTTGTGTTGTCTTTTTTATATATTTTTAAATTATTTTCTATTTTTTAAGGTAGTTACTAAGTTTCTCTGTTTTTGCCTTTCTTCGTAAATAATAAGGTACTGTCATGAAAGTAGTGACATCCCACCGGCAGACACCTAGGGCACAGATCTTGGTTTCTGAATACCATTAACTTCTAAAGGAACCAAGCCTCTTTGGAGAAATGACTGAGGTTACAGGTTGTGTGTGATACAATCAAGGCAGATCATCTTGTGGTGCTAGAGATAAAGGAAGTGTTCAGAGACTAATGGGGTCATGTCAGAAGGACTCAGAGATCACATTGAAGGGTCTCTGACTGGTCTAATTTGGGAAAATTTGAACATTAAAAAAAAATAACAATGATGGTAAGTGATCACAGAAATTTGAATAAACAAACCAAAAATTCATGAGTCAACAGAGATATCCCAAAAAAGAAAAGAGAGGGAGAGACTAATAAATTATAGGAAAAAAGATACATTAAAAAAAATCACTGTTGCAGCATCAATGTTGTATCTGATTCAGGCAGGAATGTCAATGGAGGCTAAATTTTTTGGCCAATGGATTGTTGGGTAACACGATAGTCTCACAGTGATAAGTCATCACTCCACAGATTGCTTGCTAATTGCAAAGGGAAAAATGTACCTTTAGTATGAAAATATCTGTCAGTCACTACCCCAACCAAGTAGACAGTCTTAGTATTTGCTAATAGTAGGATGATCTGACAATTTGTGTCTTCTCTTCTATGTAATATAACGTATATAAATCATTGACAATAAAGTGATTTTGCCAAGAATGTTTATTCTGAATAAAGCATCTATCTAATTTGCATTTTACAAGAAGTATTGGAATTAAAGAAGCAAGTTAAATAGCATCATTATGAATCGATCAGACAAATCGATAATCTGGGACATTCTCAAAGCCAACTTGTCTGGACTTTTTAAAAAGTCAAAGTCAAGAGAAAAAAATTTGAAAAGTCAAGAGAAAAGAAAAATACTATCTAAAGAATAGAAGGATTCTCTAGATTAAAAGTGATTTCAGAGACATAACAATCTTTATTGCAATATATGACTATTTGGATATTGGAGTTCAAAAAACTATTAAAATATATTTTGAGCATAATTGGGGGAATTTGAATAACAACTGAATTAGAAGATATTATGAAATTTTTATTAATATTTCTTAGTTTTAGTAGTGGTATTGTACCTTTTTAGAAGCATGCCCTTATTAGGATATGTGTGCTGAAATGTTGGAAGTTTTAATTACTGCAAAAGTCTTTTTCATGTATAGTGAAAATCTTTTACTACCTACTGGTCCCTATTCTGCCATCTGAAGCTCAAAACACATGAGTTAATACTGTCAACAAGAAAATACTGTCTTTGCTATCAATAAAATAATTAAAGTGTGTACATATAAAGGAGATGATTACAAAAAATTGGTGTCCTGATATTATTATACTAATTATATGCCACTGTGGCACACACCCTTTTAAATGCATGATTCCTCCTAGCAGGTTTGTCTAGGTATAAGTCACGTATGTCAATCGTTTCCCACTGCTTAGATGCCGTGTTAGAATTAGAATTAGAATTATGTGGGAAACTGGGAATTCATTCTTGCCATGATTACAGTGAATTACGGTCCATTTTCAGGGATTGTGAAAAAAGCTGAGAATAGACTTACCCTAAAACAGAGAGGGGTAATAGCCATGACTTTTGTCCTAGATAATTGAAAACGAATGGGAATTAAAGATAAGAAAATCAAAATATCAATGACAGATTTCTGAGGAGAAGAAAAGAAAAAGAACAGGTAAATTATCAGTGATGTAGGGGAAAAAAAACTCAAAAGAAGAAATTTCTGGAAGGGGACTAAAGAAGTATAAAGGTGATCATTCTGAATTGATCCACCCATTGATGGGTTAATCAAACTGTTTACACAAGACTGCAAGGTGAAGTGTATATTCTTCCTGACCGTTAGGTACCTAGACACTTTCTCTAGTTAATGACAACTACAATAGGCAACAGGAAAATGTCATTTAGCCAGCATGCCCAGCTGGATCTTCCTTGACTTTCATGGTGAAAGCTTTGTCTATGTAGAGACTACATATTTTATCCCAGATACCTGACTGACAATAGAGGTAAGACACGCAATGTGCTTTGGAGCTTGTAGTTTCCTATTTTTTTTTTTTTTTTTGGTTGGTACTATGTAGATGTGGAGAGAAAAGTTTGGTGAGAGAAACATTAGTGTTAAAATATATTATGGTTCAGCTGCTACCTTTTTAATGCAAAAATAGTTCTGCTTTTGAAATATTTTCCTTTAGGTGTGATCTGTTGTACCTATAGCATCATTAGTGGTATTTAAAAGTTTCTACACCTGACAATTTACTTGGACAAATGCAAAGAACAATGAACACTGATTTTTAAAGAGCTAATAAGTAGTCATTTAAATAACAAATTAGCTTAATTTTAGTTTACAATAATCTAAATTTTGGAAAATTTTATTTATTTGTATATCACAATGACATTTCTTAGCATAAATATGCTTATTTTCAGAGGCTTAAAAGGATACAATAGACATGATTCTGTTTAATATACATAACTGTTGATAGATTTAACATTGAAAGTTTAAACACTTTCTTTAAGAATTTGGATTTTTGTTTTCACTCTCCCTAGCAAGATAACTTTGAGATAGATATGTGTGAGAAATATAGAGTGAATGGTGAAAGAGAATGCTAGGATATGAAGGGAAAGTTGATAGAAGTATAATTGATTCAGAGATTTTTGTTGAACAAATGAAACCAAAGATTTTTTTCCCCCAACATCACAAACTAATTGCATTTCTTTTTGATTTCCTTGGAGACACATGTGGAATAGAATGTAATAAATACTGTACTTGTGTGTTTACTTACCAGAATAGTCTCCTCAGAAAAAGTAATGATACCCTTTCATTGACATCATCCAAGTGATATTATACTTTTGTTTCTGTCGTTGAAGTAATAATAACCTTTCAACCGTATCACTGCACATTTCTTCTTTCTTTTATTGTACATAATGCATAAAAATGCTATATTATTTCTTAAGGAAAAAGGTTGTTATTTAAATAAATTCACAGACATCTGAAAACTATAGTTCCTTGTCAATGTGTGCTAAAATTTCTATAGATGCTTGTAACTTTTTACAAAAATTTAATTTTAATATTCTTTCAATTGTCACATTATACTTAACTCTACAGATCTCTGCTAGTTCACCTCTCAAAAATATGACTTCAAGTTGGTTTTAGTTGCTTATATCACAATAATAGGAAATTAGATTTTTTTGCCAAATACTTCTCAGACTGTTTCAAAGTCTGGTTTGCATAAAATATTACTGGTAGACAAATTGTTTGTTACTAAAGGGCAGATATGTCCAAGCTAATGTTGATGGGTGATTTTAATATAATTCAATAAGAGTTGACACTACTCAGAGTGAAAATTTCAACTTCTTCTTTCAAATTACTTTAATCACTTAAATATAAATGTAATATATTTAATATAAAACATTGATATGTATTTAATAGAGTCCTTTATGAATTGCTTCCTATTGTAATAAATTGTAAACAGTATGAAATAAATGGTGACATTGGTCTCTTTACTTAGTATCTCTTAAGAACAAAGAAGGTAAGTCCTTTGTGTTTTTTGTTTTTTTTTTTTTTTTTGCGGTAGTTAGTATCTCTTAAGAACAAAGAAGGTAAGTCCTTTGTGTTTTTTGTTTTTTTTTTTTTTTTGCGGTACGTGGGCCTCCCACTGTTGTGGTCTCTCCCGTTGCGGAGCACAGGCTCCGGACGCGAAGGCCCAGCGGCCATGGCTCACGGGCCCAGCCGCTCCGCTGCATGTGGGTTCTTCCCGGACCGGGGCACGAACCCGTGTCCTCTGCATTGACAGGTGGACTCTCAACCACTGCGCCACCAGGGAAGCCCATCCTTTGTGGTTTTGCTTATTAAGTTTGCTTTACTTCATCATAAATTGTAAAACTGTGTTTTTGCTGAATGAAGGAAATCCAAACAGCATCACTCTATGTAATAAGGAAAGTGAACGATATATTGAATATTTAAAATAAAGAACTAATCTTAATAGTAATAAACTAATCATAAAGTGTCTTCATGCAGACAGGAATTCTGGGAAGTAGGCTAGAGGAGTTTTATAACAATTAATTATAAAATTTTATATCTTTTCAGTATATGTTTATTAAATAAATGTCTGTTTCTGGTCTTGTTCCATGTCCCAAAGTACTTTATCAGAGATGGATAATGTTGGTTTGAAGTCACACTTACAAATGCAGGGCAGAAATGTTACTATCATTTACAGATTGCTACTACTACAAATAATCTCTAAGTTAAAGCCTAAATTGTCCATTGGATGCCTAAAGTTTTTGTTAAAAAAATTCTTATTTATTAAGCAGAGCAAGAAAACAACTTCAAGACTAACTTTTAGTTGTTCTAAACATCATCTTTTGGTTTTCTTATTGGAAGGAGAGGGATTGTTCACCAAATTGGTAATAATAAGAGTGCTAGATGACTCTGTTATTTAGTTAGTGTGATTTAACAAGCCAGGTCCCTTTCCGTGAATATTAAGTGATGTGTTATTCTCAACAGCTATTGTTCTATTAAGTTTTTTGTTACGAGTCTTATTGATATGTATTTCACATACCTCACAGTTCACCCACTTAAAGTATACAATTCAGTGGTTTTTAGTCTATTCAGAGTTATGCAACCATTGGCACAGTTAATTTTAGAACATTTTCATGATCCCCAGAAGAAATCCCATACCCATTTACAATCACTCCCCATTTCCTCCCAACCATCCTCCTACCACCCTAACCCTAGGCAACAGTTAATTTAACTTCTGTCTTTATATAGATTTGCCTTTTCTGGACATTTCATATAACTGGAATCATGCAATATGTGGTTTTTTTATGACTGGTATCTTTCACTTAGCATAATGTTTTCAAGGCTCATCCATGTTGTAGCATGTATCAGTATGTCATAGCATTTTAATGCCAAATAATACCCTATTATATGGTATACCTCATTTTATTTTTCTGTTCATTGATTGAAGGACATTGGGGTGGTTTCTATCCTTTGGCTATTATAAATAATGCTGCTATGAACATTCCTGTACAAGTTTTTAAGTGGATATTTCACTTCTCTTGGGTATATGCTTAGCAGTGGAATTGTTGGATCTTATGGTAACTCTATGAATAGTCATTTGAGGAATTGCTGGGCTGTTTTCTAAAGAGGTTGTGCCATTTTACATTCCTACCAGTGGTGTGTGAGGTTCCGATTTCTCTACATCCTTGCCAGCACCTGTTGTTATCTGTCTTTTTGATTATAGCCATCCTAGTGAGAATAAAGCAATATCTCATTGTGATTTTGATTTGCATTTCCCTGATGATTTTGAACATCTTTTCAGGTGCTTATTGGCCGTTTGTATATCTTCTGGGAAAAATATCTATTCAGATCCTTTGTCCATTTTAACAATTGTTATTTGTGTTTTATCACTGTCATGAGTTGTTTATATATTATTTTATCAATTTTGTTTCGTGTGGTTTCCTAAGGTGAAAACCTTAAATGTATGTGTGTGTGTCTATAATAAATTCAATTATTAACAAAACATTAAATCAATTAAATATAAATTTTGGTCAGTCTGATATAGGGACATTAACTTGATTCAATTTTTATTTTAATTATTCTGAAGCCTACCAAACTGTGTGGATTTTAATAAATTACCAAGGGCATACCTTATAAAATAATAGGATGTATTGATTGGAAGTTAAATTTAGAGAAGTAAATTATTTGTTGTGGGATTTCAGAAAGAGCCCTCTTTTAAGGAAGATATAATATGAAGAAAAAAGTAAATTTTTATTGACCAATATTTTCATTATAATGCATTTAAGTTATTTTTTAAGTGTTTAAAATTTTATCATTTGAGCAACCATCTTTCCTTCTTTCAAATTTTTTCATAATCCTTTCCTCATACATATTATTATTACTTTTGGGCTATAAATTAAACCCAAAAGAACATAAATGTTTTCATATTTCAACAAAAACAATCACCTCCACTCCCCACTCCCTTACCTTCAGTTGAACAAGTGAGGGAAAGAGTAAAAATCATGATTGGTCCTTTGATGTTGCTGGTCTGGCCCATTTTTCAAGCACAATGGGGCAGAGGTACAAGCCTACTTTACATGGAAGAACATTTAAGAACAATCAAAGCTTGGAGAGGAAATCAGCTGCCACTCAAATGTCAAAGTATTAAGTATTTCTACATATGTAACTGAAGGAAATGGAGAAGACAGCTGAGTGTTCAGAATGAGGTCCAGTTTCCCTGGCATTTGAAAGAAGTTATTAATGACCCTTCCTTTAGGTCTCTTTCTTTGGATCAGGGATGTAGTATGAACGTCTCCTTACATACACTGGACAGGAAGAATGTGCAGCTCAACACCTACATGACTTCCCTTTCATGAGAAAAAGAAGTTATGGGAATATAACTGAAAATTATCATACCAGTTTGCAAACTCATTGGGCAATATGAATTTTTTTTTAGGGTTCCTTATATATTTTGGTCAGACAATAAGTCTTCACCATAAAACAAAAGTGAATGGACTAGAAAACCGAACAGACTAAGCTTAATTATAAATTTGAAAGTTTGGACATGTACAGGGAGTCAGCACTTAAAATATAATGCTTATTTTAAGTGGTCTTTGAAGTAAAGCAGTGTGTGAATGTATGGTATAACTTTAAGATAAAATAAGTTTACATATATATAAATTTATAAATATATATAAATAATTGTTTTAAAGTTCATGCAATTCTCTCAAACAGATGCAATTCTAAATATCAGCAAGTTACTACTAACAAGAAGATGCTGAATGTAAATCATGATCCAAGACCTGGACACAGTAATAACACTGCTATCTCATTTGAGTAACAGCTCCTTATACCAGGTGTCAGCAACATCATCTTCTGAGCGTCTCATTCTTATGCCTAGCCTTTATTTTAGCTCATAGGTATTTCATTGGAATTTTGCCATTTAACAACCAAGCCCTGTGACAGGATAATAAGTTAAGAACAGTTCAATAATGTGAGTGCGGAGAAGAGCATGTCTTCGGCCAGGAAAGATGGAAATTGTCCATATAGAAGAGAAAGAAAGTAAGAGGGAAAGAAACAATAAGAGAAATAAAACCTTAAGGGCAAGAATTAGCACTAGTTTTTGCAAGTGAGTGCCTATATTTTGTAGTCTTAGTAAATCATGGCTGCTTAACCGCAAGTTTAAAGCTGTTAAATTACCAACAATCAATCCCCCAAAAATATGCATCAAAAGATGTAAAATAAAATAAAACAATAAAGAAAATTTTCTGTTTAAAATTTAAGGCTGATATGATTAAAAACATATATCAACCGCTTAAAGGCAATCAGACATCATAATCAATGAGGAAGCTTGTTATAATAAAAAGAAGCTTCATTGTCATTTCTGGGTGCCAGGTTAATTAATTATTGTTTCTTAAAAAGCTGAAAATGGTAAGAGGTGATTCATTTATTTGGATTGAAAACTACATCTGAGTCAGAGTTAACAGCCATCTGGAAGGAAAGTACCGTTTGAGAAGGCTTGGGGGTATGCCTGAAGCTTTTTACTTTTGTATCGTTTGCTAATAAGCTAGTTATCTGGAAGCTGTTAAATTAAAATATTTGATTTTGCTGAGATTATAAAGAAATATTGGACTCATAGTTAATATTTTGTACATAAGTCTTCCATTACATTCTGTAACTTTTTAAAATCCAGTGCTATGGCCTGTTATTTCTTCTTCCTTCCTCTCTTCCTCCTTCCCTCCTTCTTTGTGCTTTAGGAAATATTTTTCTATTTGTTGTATGTGAAATAAGTATAAGAATTGAAGTAAGATAATGTTTTGAGCTTATGTTTTACAAAGCTTCAAACTTTAGAACTATGTTTTGTTTAAAGAACTTCGTACTTAATATTTGTGCTGTATAAGCTCACTGTTTTTTACTAGTATATGTACTAAATTCCCAAAAGCCTGTATCTGTAGGGTAATTAGTTATACTCTAAGCATTTTCCCCCTCTGACTCTCCTGAGAAAATAGGTATAGTACAGGAAAATGTGAGAATGTTAGTGAACCACTTAGGAACAAACTAAAATTGAGAAAAAATAAAAATGAGAGAAATGTTATGACCAACATTGAATTTAATGTGTATTTGACAAATGTTATACATTTTTTTAGACTGTAATTTTTTATATTTGGTTTTCCCTTCATTAATTTTCCTTTCTCTTTTATTCTTTTCTCCTCTCCTTTCTCATTCCTTTGTTACTTTTCTCTCCTTTTTCTCACCAATTTTTTTTTCTGCCACGAACAAGAAATGGTTCCACTGTGAGGAGAATTTTAGAATGCCAGTGTCCTTACGTTTAGTTTTGCAAGTTCAAGGCGTGTGTGTGTGTGTGTGTGTGTGTTGACGTTTTTCTTCTAAGAAAATTTAAAATATAAATTCGAATGTATTATCTTTCTCTTTTGCCTAACATTTTATACAAATTCTACATAGTTTTGGAAACAAACTGCAGTAAACAGTTCAGAATCCCTGTGGTATAGACTTTCCTTAAAATTTCTTGCTTACTAGAAATGTCTGTATTGACTTATTTTAACTTGAAATATAGCCACAAGTAGATCTTCCTATGATATTTTTCTCAATGTTCCAGCTATGGAACCGCAAATATGAAAACATCATAACTAATTTCTTCAACTACTTATTAAACACAGTTTTCTGTTAAAAATCAACTTAACACAGGCAATTAATAACTAATGAATGAGATTTTAAAATTTTCATGTATAGTATTGTTTACAAATTTTGGAAAATTTTTCCCACTGCAGCAATATTAAGGAGTAGGACTTGGTCCGAGAATGATCCCCAAACTGGTTTGTTTATCTCATAATGAAGCTGAAGTGTAGAAATCTAGATTCTGACTTCAATGCATTGTTTGCAGGAAAACAAAAATGGGCTGAAGCACTCTTGATTTTCTGATTTACCAGGGTTTTGCTTTGCCTGTGTAATCTGATTCTTATCCCTGGCTTCACAACTGTATAGGGAAAACACAACTGTATAGGAAAAAAACCAAAAACAAACAAACAAACAAAACCATGGAATTGTTCAGCTCTTGCTCACCGCAATTTCATGCCAATTTTAACTGAGCTCGTGCCTTCTCTTTTAAAAAAATTATCTCAATGGTTCTCTAACAAAATATTCAAAAGAGTAGCTGCTGTGGGTTTTTTTTTTCATCTTTCCTCTGATCTTTCCAATTCCATATTCCCTTCTTCCTCAAGTTCCATCCTTAGTCCTCATCAAAGGATTATTCTTCCTATTTATTTGGAAAGATTCAGTGTACTTTCTCTCCTTCTCGGCTTGTCAATTTGTGATTCCCTTCAATTTTAAAGAAAGAGATGTTTATACTATAAAACCAAACTGTCTCTTTGTCCTTGACCCAGTTCTTCCTGTTTCATAAGCAGTATTATTCTCACAGATATTCTTTTCCAGACTAGAGTCTCCTTCTTAACATTCACAGTTGTTCCATATCCCCCTCTAGCTACAGTCCTCTTTCCGTCTTTTCCTCTATTGCTAAACATCTTCAATGTCCCTTTCAGGTCTATTCACATGATCTTAAATTCATGTAATTGTTTTTTCTTCTCTCTCATTCTACTGGGATTACCCTCTCAAGATCTACTCATTGTCAACTTTAGTATTCACTCTCAATCCACTTCTTTTTTTAAAATTAATTAATTTTTGGCTGTGTTGCGTCTTCGTTACTGCGCGCGGGCTTTCTCTGCGGGCTTTCTCTAGTTGCAGTGAGCGGGGGCTACTCTTCGTTGCCGTGCATGGGCTTCTCATTGTGGTGGCTTCTCTTGTTGCAGAGCACGGGCTCTAGGCACGTGGCTTCAGTAGTTGTGGCACACAGGCTTAGTTGTTCCACGGCATGTGGGATCTTCCTGGACCAGGGCTTGAACCCATGTCTCCTGCATTGGCAGGCAGATTATTAACCACTGCGCCACTAGGGAAGTCCTCAATCTACTTAATGCTTTAATGCATTTCACTCCTTAAAATTGTGTTTCTTTGACTTCTGGGAAAGCACATTAAATTGCTTTGCAGTTCTCAAATTCTCCTCTTCCTATCTCTTAAATGCTCAGTCTTTTTCAAATATTTCTTTTCACTCCTCTGTTGTGGTCTCTATTAAATAATACACCTCAGAGATCTCATCTCCCCCAGAACTGCAACTCTCCCTTTTGTGTGAAAAATTATTTTAAAAAAATGTCTTCCCATTTTTAAAGAGTTTTTGTTTGTATGGTTATATTTAATCTTCAATATGAACCCGTAAGGTCGATATTATTGTACTCATTTTATAGACTCCTGAATTCATATTTTTCAGTTTCCAATTATCTGGCCACTTTCCAAAAGTCAACTGGACATACATTGTACTTAGGCATTCAATATAGTACAGTAACACATTCAGGATTAAATCTATAATCTATTTTTTCTGTCCCATCCAGTGTCTTCTAACTTTCCTATGGGCGTTATAATACAACTACTAGCCAAGTCATTTAGTTCAAAATCTTCACTTAAGTTTGATTTTAACCAATAGAGACTTCTAACCTGATTAACCTGGATTATCATCTCGTGGTGGCTACAATGATCTGTCTCTACCCACAGCACTTCTGATATCAAGTGTGTGGGTTTTTCACACCAAGAAATTTTCCATTTCTCTGTGGACACGAGCTGGCTTGCCTACAATTTAATTCAATTCTGACACCAACTACTGGGAGCCACAGGTTAAGGACTCAGTCCCGCAATACTGCCCCCACTTCAGACACCAATCCCATGTAGAGGGCCCCCAGGTTATCCACACTTTTGTCCAATTTGGCTATAAATCAGAGGTCCCCATGACCATCTCTTTACATTGTTACAATGACCCACAGTACTCAGGGAAACATTTCACTTGCTAATACCAATTTATTATAAAGGATATTGTAAAAGATACAAATGAACAGCCAGATGAAGAGGCACATGGATTAAGGTCTGGAAGGAAAGGAGCTTCTGTCCCCATGGAGTGCACCACCCTCCCAGTACAAGGATGCATTCACCAACCTGTAATCTCTCCAAACACTTTCATTTAAGGTTTTTATGAAGGTTCCATTATGTAGGAGTCATTGATTAAGTCATTGGCCACTGTGATTATTAACTCAACCTCCAGCCCCCTCATCCCTCCTCAGAGGGAGGTTAGGGAGTGGGGCTGAAAGTTCCAACCCTCTAATCACATGGTTGATTCCTCTGGCAACCATCACCAATTCTGAAGCTATCTAAGGACCTATCAAAATCGCCTTCTCAACATAAACTCAGATACAGTTGAAAGGGACTTACTATGAATAATAAAAGACCATACTCATCCCTATCACTCAGGAAGTTTCAAGGATTTTAGGAGCTCTGTGCCAGGAATTGGGGATGAAGACCAAATATATATTTCTTATTATATCACAATATCACAGTGGTCCTCTTCATCACCTGTCAACTCATTCTTCAAAAGCTCACTAAAATGCTATTTCACCTGATCCCAGGGTTCTTAGGAACCTTTTCACAACTCTTTGTTCCTGTAGCACGTTTTTATTCCCAACCTGATACTGCTGAATACTGTGGTTTTCAGAGCTCAGGTTCTTGGGTTAGAAAGGCCTGTATTCTGATCCTCGTGCCGTCACTTATAAGCTGGATGACTTGTTGCAAAAGCCACTTAACTTTTCTGAAGCTTCATTTTTCCATAGCGGTAAACAATATTAATAATGCCTAGTGTGTGGGATGCTTAAAAAGATTAAATGAGAAAATAATGCACATAGCTGTAACATAGTAAATACTCAAAAGATCACCTCCTAAAGCATAATATTATGAAAATATGCAGAACCTAGAGTTTGAATATTCAGTTCCCAGTTTTGTGCCCCTTGGCTTAACAGTGCTGTGACCTGGTCATAACACCTAAACCCATGGTACTTTTATCATCTCTGCTATACAATGGGATGGATTATAATTCAAGTGAGTATTTGTGGGATATGATGAGAAATTTTTCTATGAGATGTTCATAAACTATAAGATTTGTGGTAAAATGTAAATAATGACTAAAATCAAGTGCTTGAACAGAGGAGTCAGATTTTGTACATCTTTGCATTTTGTTCATTACATGAACAAACATGAATTATATGAACAAACATGAATAACAGAGTGGCTTATATATAAAAAGCCTGTGGTTATTGAATTTGCCTTGATATCACTTTTCCATTTCTCATATACAGACACTTTCCCAATCCTGGTGATTAAAAAAAAATTCTTATCTTTATTACTTTCTTCTATAAACCAAAGCCACTTTCCTAATCAGGTCCCAATATCCTTTGAGAATAACTATAAGTGTCACCTACTTGGACACCTTGCCTCCAGGTTTTAGCTCTATTAATCCTTTCATTACAATGATTTAGAATAATCCTCCTTAGACACTCATTTGACCATATGATATCCTTGTTCAAGAACCTTCAATGGCTTGCTTTTTCCTAGCACAACAAAGCTTCTCCGTTGAATTTTCAAATCTCCATCTGTTCCTACTCTTCCTAGGCAATAATATTTTCCATTATTCCTTAACAAGCTTCCACTGCCCTACCAAGACAGGTATATTTTTTGTCTCTAGTAAACGAGGCCCTGAATATACAAATTTGTATAAAATATTCAGTAGCATGTTCCTTATTTTTCTCTCGCCTTCTATGCTTTCATACATGCTGTTTAAGTCTCCTGGAATGCCTTCTTCTCTCCCATCACTTTACATAAATCTGCAGAAACTCCATGACCCAACAAATGTTTTTTATTCCCCTATCAATTTTTTCCTCTTATTCTTGTTAATCGTTCCCCTTTCTTAATGTCATACACATAGTCTTTTAAAATAGATGATTTACTCGCTTATTATAAGATTCAGAAGGTACCATGGGACATATACAGTCTCTATCCCTTAGCAGCTCCCCATTTAACTCCTCCCAGAGATGTTCTATATATAAACAAATATAATATATATATTCTATCCTCATCCCTTCCCCTATCCCCGCTTTTAATACAAATAACGAAGGGAGTGGTGAAGCTGTCCCTAAGGAGGTCTCATTCGAGCAGAAGCCTTAATGAAGTGACTGAGCGTATCCAGTGAAGATTTGGAGAAAGAAGATTCCAGGGAAAGTAAACAGCAATTGCAAGGTCCTTTATGTGGGAACAAGCTTGTTGTACTCCAGGAAAAGCAAACTGGCCAGAGTAGACAGACTGGGAGAGTGAGCATGAAATCATAGCAGGTGAGGATGGTGTGGTATAGGGCCAAATCAAGGAAGTGACCTAAGCCATGGTAAGGAGTCTGGAATTTATTTGAAACTTGATGAACATCTATTGTAGGATTTTGAGAAGAGCATGCCATGAACTACTTATATTTTAAATATAAAATATTTAAAACATGACCATTATAGATACTCCATTGAAATTTGGCAATAGGCAAGTACAGAATAAGATACTGTGTCTTGACATTGCAAATCAACTGAAATTATAGATTACTTAGAAATTAATGACATTACTACATATTAAATCTTAAAGGATATAGGTAGAGTGATACTGGGGAGAAATTTATATCAGTAAAATGATCTATTTAAATTGTTGAAAGTAAATAAACTAAACATTTAGCTAAACAAAAGTGTAATTAAGAAAGTAAGGTAAAATAGGTGGAAAGGATGAAGAAAGCTATAAGCAGGAACTGAATATAAATAAAATAAATAATATAAATAAAATAAAATAAATAAAATAAGACTAAGTTCTTACTGGTTCTTTGAGAAAACAAATGAAAAGGAGAAAATTGGCAAGTTGAAGAATAAGAAAAAAAAGAGGGAAAACACATTAAGACCTGTTGTAGGTAACTTTTGTGAGGGTGGTACGGCTCACAATTTCACCTTTTCTAGGATTGGCCTCCAATAAATAGTGATTGATTCATTTTTTTAAATTTAATTTTTATTTTATATTAGATTATAGTTGATTTGCAATGTTGTGTTGTTTCAGGTATACAGCAACGTGATTCGGTTATACATATACATATATCCATTCTTTTTCAGATTCTTTTCCCATATAAGTTATTACATAATATTGAGTAGAAATCAACAAGGACCTACTATTGTATAGCACAGTGATCGATTCTTAGTGGCCCTGTCTATAGTATGTGATCCTCTCCCAGTAGCCATCATTCACTGAGTAAGCTGGAGAACCCACCCAAGCTGGACCAATTATGATTTGCCCCCTGAAATTTTGACATTTAAAATTGTAAGAAACCAAGATCCAGAGTGGTTAGAGCATAGAGAAGTAGACTTCATCTGGGGTTCACTGTGCTTCTGCACATATGTGCAGACTCTCCAAAAGTTACTGGGACTCATGGATAGATTAAAAGAATCAATTTCCACAACCTTATCGTCCATTCATACTCTAGTTATGCTTTTCTCATTTTAATTTTCACAGTATCCCTTTTCTCCGTTACAAAAAAAGACATACATCTCACTCAGGCTTCTTGAATATTACAATGGTTAATTTCACCAGTATGTAAAAAACACCAGGGTGCCAAAGAAAGAACATTTGGAAATATTGATGTTGGTATTGAAGAAGTGAAGGCCTAATGACTGGTTAACAAATCCTCTTGCAAGTCAGGAGATTTCTTGTCATAGAATTAAATAAAATTTCAGGAGAACTTAATAGAATTTCCATTGATTAATCATTAATAATAATTTTAAAAGAAATATCACTAAGTAATTTTTGTCATGTAAACGATAATGAGTTAAAAGAATCCAAAGCATTACTATATCAAAACTCCTTCTAGGACCAGTTTTTAATTTATATGAACAAACTTTCTCAGCACTTAAATCTATGAAAATGAAAATACGGATAATATGAATGTTGAGCCCTATCTCATTCAAGCAATATTAACATTCACCAATAAATATATGAATTAATAATAAAAAATAAATGGAAAAACAGAAAATCTTTAGTCCCTTCCATTTCACTAAGAAATGCATTTTTAGTTAAAGTTTACATTTTATGATTGGTAATTGTTAAAATTTGTGAACTTGTTTAACTCAACAGAGAACTAGTAATAATAATTCAATCCAAAAGAAAAAACAAATAATTTAACACTTGGAAACTTATAATCAAAGGAAATTAAGCACTACATTTATATGCATAGTTTTCTTGAAGAAAAATATTAAAGGTTAATAAATAAAAGATGCTCAAATGGAATGCTATCACTTGTCCCTAAATTAATCTATAAATTGAGTGTAATTCAAATAAAAATTTTAATAGTCACGATTCTAAATTTCATCTGAATTAAATTAATCAATGTTTGCAAAGAAATGGACATATTTAGTTATGCTTGGTGGGAGTGTTATTTGCTACAATATTTTGAGGGGCTAATATGGCATTACATATCTAGATGAGGAATGTGCATATTCTTTGACCTAGCAATGAGGTGGATATTGATTGATTGATGGGGATATTAGTAAGGGAAGAAAGCAAGTTGAAAAACTATGTTTAATATAATTTCATTTTGCTAAAAATCCATATTTTTACATTTAGATATATTTGAATATATAGAGGAAAATGCTCAAAAGATGCACATCGAAACGTTAACTCATGAGGCACTGGAGACACTTGACTACTTATTGCATACAGTTCTATAACACTGGGGTTTTTTTTTTAAACAACAAGAACACAATTTTTTATGATTAAAATAAAAGTCGAGTCTTAGGAAAAGTCATGAGGTTGGCAGAGATATTGGATAAACATGTTGCTTAGCTTGGAATTACAGTCAGAGACATAGACTTTTGGGACAAAGTTAGGGTCAGAAAAATTCTTTCCATATAGCCTCTTCTCCATTTAATAATTTGGGGCAGATCTGTGTTAGAAACCAGATTCAGTCACTTCATCTAAATCACACTCTTGCTTTTGCAATCAAAAGTTTAGATCTAAGCACAAGACCTTACATTGATCTCATTTAATATTATTTTGTTAATTTAGCCTATTCTCTACACCTAATCCAAATGGTATGGGAACTTTTGGTAGACCAAAAAAACCCCATATTTTCTTCCTAGTTTTATGACGTTCTACACAAGTATCTAAATTATAGCTTAAATGTTTTTATTGTATAGAAGCAAAGAGAGGATATAAGTCCAAGTTTTAGTATCAAAAGTCTCCTTGTTTCAAGGATATAGATGGTAAAAGAAAGGTAGACTTTCACAAAACTGTGATGTCAGCTATTTATCCTTGGGATGTTCCCACATTTCTGTCTTTCTTTTTGTTGCCCTGTCTCGAACCTGATCCCACCCAGAAGCATTGTATGCTCATTCTTCCCCAAGTTTTCAACATAGCCATCCCTGCTCCCCTACATAGCCCTTAAATATGGACCTCACCCTCTGTCAAATTGCTCTCCTATCTATCGGATATCTATCTATCTATCTATCCATCTATCACCTATTTTTTTCTGTATAGGCAGCTGCCCTTGGTTTTTTTTTTTTTTTTTTTTT
>NC_041223.1:34393114-34411994 GCF_002837175.3 Physeter macrocephalus | reverse complement strand
GACCGGGGCGCGAACCCGGTTCCCCTGCATCGGCAGGCGGACGCGCAACCACTGCGCCACCAGGGAAGCCCCTGCCCTTGATTTTCACATGGATATGATACATACACTTTCCCTTTAACAGCTTTATTTGTTACCTCTCCCAGAAGAGTCTAAATTTGAACAGAGAACTTGACCACAAGCCTTTCCATAGAAATATTCCAAATAGAAAAATAAAATCTCTATAAACCCAAAGGACTTGGGAAAATAGCTTAAAGCACCCAGCAAATACTAAATTTCTTTGAAGGCCCATGTTTTATCTCTATAATTCAAGTCTGGCTGAATTCTACTTCGTAATATGTTTACTTTAATATGAAATTGTGGCTTCAAATATGAAATAGAATAAATCATTTATTCCACCAAATCTTGAATAAAGTTGATTCTCCATCTCCAAGAAGATGTGTTCTTGTTAATATCATCACTCTCATGCTTCCTTGAATAGCACCTTGCCAAAGCACTGTATTTACTACTTAACTTTCATATGCATTTGGGTTTAGGAGTGTGTGTGTGTATGTGTGTGTGTGTGTGTGTATGTGTGTGTGTTTGAATAGGGCATTATTTTGTACTATTATTTGACAAGGAAAGATTGTCTTCCCAACCTTTCTTAGGAGCTTTCTATGCTCCTGTTGGGAGTTATATATAAAAGAAAGCAAAATGTGTGCATAAGCTCTTTTCTAGGATTTCAGCATTTTTGAAAGCTGAACTTCAGAGAAACCATTTCAGTGTCTTATGAAATTAGTCACTGGAAGGAATTGATGCAGCTTTTACAAGAAACGAAAGTTCCCAGAGAGTGCTAAGGCTCTGCTAGAATGAGCATCAGTAGGTAGGTAAATCAGTCATACAAAATGAAATTATGTATGCACCTATTAAGAGTTACCTTCTTGCTAAGTAAATGAAATTTTTTAATGAGACATATTTCTTGTAGCTGAAAGTCCTTGGTTGTGGGTGTATAATGACAACAGAAACTTGAGGCCACCTGTTTGCATAAATTCTTTTTACAAAATATGGAAAATGCAGATTAAAAAAGGGTATTTTACTTTCTCCCAAATGTTTGAAATCAGAAACATAAAAGGAATAAAATAAATCTTTTAGTACTAAATCATCTTAGAGAGTAAAATTGTGTTTTTTGTTAATATAAATACAATTCTTTCAAAGCATTATTTTAATTTAGCATGTGTGATCTAAATAATTTACAGTTACAAGTTAGATAAAAGATGTTTATTAGGAACCATTTATGTGAAACATAAAGGTACTTCTTTCTTGATAAAGGTGAAGGGGACCTACAGAGTAAAATCAGAGGGTATAAGAGAAAAATAAAAAGTAAAATCCACTTTGAACAAAATTTAGGGACTTAAGGAAGGTTTAGATTTTAAATGACCAATAGAAATTGTTTGCTGATAGAACTGGCATTTGGAAAGGTTAAGGTCCCAGTTGTGAAGCACTCACCAAGCAAAAGGTTCTCTTTTCATGGACACATTAGAACAAAGCAAGAAAATGAATCCATATCCCAAGAACCAAGGTTGTATGAGTAATGGGTGATGTGTCAGCAGTCATTGTTAATAGCAGAAGTTCTGCTATCCTTTTAAGTTCTACCTCCCATATTAAATCAAGAATTTCATCACCACATTCAATTTCTTTCTTATTCCTTATTTTCCCCATCACTCTGTACTGTTCCTTGTTGAGTTCATATGAGTAAAAGGAAGTAGCAGTGCTGTCCTCAGCACAAACTTTGCCTAGGCAACTCTTATGTCACTTTGGCACCTGAAATTCAAAAGGAGAGCATTAAATGTCTAATTTTTGCTTAGCTCTGTGCTGCTGTCAAGTCAGCTCCAGTCAAGAACCTTAGTAAATAATGGCAATAAAACTAAATAGGAAAGAACTGCAGGACTTTCATACATACTACATTTTTTTTTTTCTCCAGGAAGAACTCCCCTTCACATGTAAGGTTTCTCTGTCCCAGCATGTCTTCTTTTTGCCAAAGTCTCTCTTGTTGAGTGACAATGAGTTCAAAGGACGCAGTAAGTCACTTTTGACCTCTTATTTCATTTTGTCACAAGTGACAGGTGTTTAAGCTGAATTATTTTCCTTTTTCTGCAGAACTGGTGACTTTGCGTTTGTTGAAGGTGAACCTTTCTATGCAAAATGTAGTAAGGAAGTAAATGATTCTCTCAAGACTTCCTTACTAAATACTTCACACAAGTCTAATGCTGTGGCTTATATAATTTGTCATCTACAGTGCAATGTGGAGTTAATGTTTGGGCATTATTTTTTCCTTAGCTAGTTTTCTCTTTGCTTATTTAAGCAAATCTTGTGCCTTTTCCTCTTATTTTATTCTTTTTCAATTTGTACATTTTCAGTGAGTGAAAGGGAGTTTATGTAGGAGGAACTGTGTTGTTTGAAAGATTTTCTTTAAACATTTTAGTAATATCTTAAATAATAATGATTTATGTGTCAGTAGACAATTAAGGCAAATAAATTAGGTGTTTTGACTTGTCTTACAACGCATGCTACTGAATTTTCCCCCACATTTTTGGAGCTTTGTGGTTTTACTTGAATTTGGTTTCTAAAGGCCAACACTAGGGGTCACCCTTCCTTATATTAAAATTTTAGTCATTGCTGAGAACCCACTGACAGTCCATTAATCTCAGAAGGAAGTAAGCAACTTTGTAAAGAAAAGCAAAAGACTTTTGGCACTAAGTTCTAGTAATTTTGCTTCTTGTCCTTGCCCTGTCGTAAAGACCAAATCTGTAACAGAGTTTTATGAATGAGGGAATGTTGTTGAGCTTTTTTGGGCAAAAACTATTTTGAGAATAAAAATCAGCGTAGTTGCTTTGAAGCAGGGCTCTTAAGACAGTAAGCATTTTAGGGTATAATATATAGGGCATTAATTAAAACCATTAAATTTTAAAATGAGGTTTTCACTTAATAATTTACTTATAGATAAGATAATGATGTTGCTTAATAAAATAGTACAAATATCTTCATAAAATGAAATGGGAAGAGTTAGGTAATTAATGATTACACATATCATAACTATGGGTTTATAAAAGTTATCTTAGAATGAAATTGTAGATAAAGGATATGCTGAACTATATAATGTTGTTCACTCTCTGGTGTGTGTGTGTGTGTGTGTGTGTGTGTGTGTCTGCTTGAAAGAATATTCCTATTTATAATAATGCAAAGAAGTTGCAAGACTAGCAATCATTACCTCAAGATTTATTCCACAGTTCAACTTTGAGGATAGGTTTTACAGTTTTATTAGGAAGCATGTTTCTCTCTGGAATATTTCAAACATAATGTGGCACTAAAAGAGATCACTCAGAATGCCAAAGAGTGCTCTTCTTCCAAGAATTTTGTTTAACAGTCTTAAGTTTTTTTTTCTTTCCTTTAGAAACTCTTACTTTTGGCCTCTTCTTCCTTTTTCCTTGTTTTAAATGGGTTTCCAGATAATAAAGACAATACTTTTAGTTAAAAAATGCTTATTATGTGCTAGGCATTAAGTCTTCATAACATCTTCATTTTGTAGATGAAGAAACCAAAACACAATGGTTTATGCAAAGTGCCAGAGGTAGGGTCTGAACTGAGGCTGCCTGACTGCAGAAATCATGCTGCTAAGCTCTCGGCTATGCTAAGTTTGCCAGCTGACCACAAAATTGTATACCAGTTACACAGCACACATGTAGAAACACCCAAAGAGACATTTAAACATCAGGCAACAAATGTATGGTTATCTGTAGCCATCTGAAGATAGTGATGCAATTTCAAAGGAGTGATTCTAATAGTGGCATTTTGGACAGTAGTGGGATTAGTAAGGCAGCTATTTAGGGACAGTGAGGATCACACAAAACCCTAAATTTTCCGTACAAATGGAGCCATGTCAACTTGGAGGGAAGAGTCTCATTCAGGTGGTTAGGCAGGGCCAGCAGTTTCCATGGCAATAACCAGGTGATGCATTCCTGCTGCTTGTTCACAGTGATGTTCCAGTGTGCTGAAGAGGAAGACAGGGAATGGTTAAATGGGGATTCAATTACATTTAATTGGTTCTTTAGCTATTTTTTTCCTGCATGTAGGTTTTCATAAGTCCAGAGGAAGAACAAATTTCTCCTTTCTCTGTGCTCCTATAGCAATTTGTATATATATTTTACTATAATTTTCTCATTACCTCATAATTATGTCTTCAGTTTCCTCTTTCTGCACCTAATCTACAAATTCACTGAAGCTGAGACAATGTCTTTTTCTTTGTAGCATGCCCAATATGTATCACATTGTCAAACATATGAGAAACTAAAAAAATGGTTGTGAAGAAGAAATGAACTCTCAATTTTTAAAGGACTCTTTGCCTTATTTTTAAATATGAGACTATCATCATATTGCTCAACACCAAAAAGATAGAAATTGGGGCTGGGTTGTACAAGAATGCTTTGCTAGGCAGATACAGAAGGTGATATAGGTGATTAGGAGAAAGGGAGAGAGAGAGCAAGCCCAAATTGAACTTCCAGAAAGGGAAGGGAAGTGATGAGGCTTGTCCCATTGCTGGACAAAGGTAGCTGTTCTGTGTCAATTTCTAGATGGCAGTCTGTATATTGTACTTGAAAGGTTCAAATAATCTTTTGCAAAATTGAGTTTGGTATAGGAAATTAAATTTTCCTCACATAATCTTCAGAGTTGACTAAAACTTGATTTGGGGGCTGAGCAAGCATCCTCTTGCAATCTAGACACCCACTAAGGCATCTCTTTCACTGCATCTCCACGTGCTGTTTGCTCTGCCATCAGTCAGGTCATGAAATCTGCCAGTTTCCCATGTTTGCCACAGCATTTTCACTCACCCTCAGTATTTTTTGAGTTTAGAAACTCTAAGACTGATGAAGCCATAGACAGCATTCACCTGCCCAACTTTATATTGTCTTCTGTCTGCTCTTAGAATTTCTGTTTCCTGTTTTCTCTGAGTAAATCCTTTTCCCTCCCTCCTGTGGTCTTGCAGCTAGCTGGTGGAGAGAAAAGAAGAAATGAGCAGGAAAGTTCTTTCTTGACTGATGTTTTCATGAGCTGGCGTTAAGCTCCCTGGGACTTGATGTTGTTTCAAACTACCCATTTCTCTTAAGGCACTTTGGCGAGTTCCTCACAGACTCCTCTCCTTTCACCTCACATTGCTGAGAGTCTCACACCAGTTGTTTCCTCGAGGGAGAGTTCCTGTCTCACCTTCATATTTAGACATACATCACTCTCTCTAAATGGTTTCTTCAAAGGCCTTCTCTTTGGTTTTGACATGAAGACAAATGAACCCCTAATTCCTTTTCCTAGGGGAGAAGCTTAGCACACCAACTCTCCAAAATTCTCCAGCCCTTTTATACACTCAGTATGGGTGGGAGTTGAAGACCCACAAAATCAGTTCCTCTCACCATTTTCTGCAAATCTCATTGGTGGTCTTGCACCTGACTTTGATATGTGGTCTCAGGGCTTTAGCAGAAAACTGAAATAAAACAGTTCAATTTTAATGTCCTGTTTACCAAGTTCTGACTTATGCCAATATGCTGAAAAAGAACTAAAACTCCACATGGTTAAGATCCTTGCCCAGTGTCACCTATTCAGTAAATGGCAGAATCTACTTTTTTTGTTATTGTGGTAAAATATATGTAACAAAAATTTACCATTTTATCATTTTAAGTGTAAAATTCAGTTGCACTAAGTACATTCACATTGTTGTGCACTGAATCTACCAAGGTCTTTCTACTTTCAGGCTGTGTGCACGTTTTGTGACTCCGGTGATTCTCATCCTGTTTGTGGCACTCAAGGCTTCAGGAGAGGTTCACCAGGCTCTAATATGAGAACTGTGTAACAAAAAGGTCTTTTAATAAACAGTTGGGTAAATTGGTGAAAATTTTTGGAGAATTGGGCAAAATATTTTCATGCATGCACTCACATATTCATTAAGTGCTTATAAATGTGCCAATTACTGTTTCAGGCACTGGGGTTAAAGCAGTGAACATGATAGACAAAAATCTCTGACCTCATGTAATTTCATTCTATCAAACTTAGTGTGCAAACTCTTTGCCCCAATAATTACACTTCTAGAAATTTATCTTAGAGCTTGCACAAGTGCACTGAGGTTTATGTAAAACAATATTCACTGTAGCACTGTTAGTCATGTGAAAAATTAGAAACAAGCTAAAAGTTCATCAGTATAGGACTAGCTGAATAAGTTATGGTATTCATTGTATAAAATCTTGAGTAGCTAGTAAAAATAGTGAGGTAAGCTTAGGTCTGTGTGTTTAGGCATAAAAGATATTTATGTATATAAAAGATATTGTGTATATAAGTATGTTTTCATAGGAGACATTCTGGTAGCATATACATAAAAATGGTTTCCTCTGGAGGTGAAATTATGACAGATGGTACTTTCTTTGTGTATTTTTAAGTGGTGTGAGTGTGTTTTCTAAAAGGTACATTTTGTTTGTAAAAATCAGAATTTTAAAAATGAGCAACCTTACTAGTAATCAAAGAAATCCAAATTAAAACAACATAAGAGGGCTTCCCTGGTGGCGCAGTGGTTGCGCGTCTGCCTGCCGATGCAGGGGAGCCGGGTTCGCGCCCCGGTCTGGGAGGATCCCATATGCCGCGGAGCGGCTGGGCGCGTGAGCCATGGCCGCTGAGCCTGCGCGTCCGGAGCCTGTGCTCTGCAACGGGAGAGGCCACAGCAGAGGGAGGCCCGCATACCACAAAAAAAAACAAAAACAAAAAACAAAAAAAAAAAACATAAGATACTGTTGTTGCCTTTCAAATTAGTTTAAAAGAAAGAAAAAGAAAAAATAATGGTGTTGGCAAACGTGTGGAGAAATAGACACCATAATACACAGATGTTCTAGCAACACCGTTTTTTCCGGAGGGCAGTACTTAGTCTGGGTCACCTACAATTGTCAAGCTAGCTTGTGGTTTTAGGCAATACTGCCCCCTATAGGTCATCATTCTTTGGTCATCCAAACTTTCCTGCTTGCAGGGAACTGGGAAGTAGATGCTCAGCTGGAAGTCTGTGCCTAGGGTCCATGCATTGGGCATGCTCGACCATATACTAACCAGAAATCTGTCCATCCCCAATCCTGCATCTGTTACCTGTGAAAAGGCCAGGGATATGAAAGGAAAGAACTGTGTCACTGGGGCCCAATTTCCTGTGAAAGAGCAAGGTCTTGAAAGGGGAGAGCTTTCTTGTTGGCTGACAAGTATAAAAAAGCACCAGTATTCTGAAGTCCAGAAGAAAGCAGGGCCGCTGAGCCCCGGCTATGGAAAAGAGCAGGAAGACTGCATGATTAGAGGGCAACCACCAGGGGGGCTACAGAACTGTGATACCTCCCTCTACTCCTCTAGCCCAGCAGTTACAGGAGGAATAATTTGGAGGGTAAAGCGGAAGAACACCAAACTTCCTCCTAATTTGTGTTATCACACTGCAATAGTCACATTTGTATTTACTTTGAGGGAACCAGTGAAAAAAATCCAGATATCAAAGGCCTAAATGTGTATGTGTTGAGCTAAAAATTCCACTTCTGGTAATTGACCCTAAGGAAAAGTACTTGGCATCCCCACAGATTTATGTTCAAGAATGTTTATTACAAATAGTAGAAATAATCTCTGTTCAATAATGAGGGATTGATGAAATATATTTGTCATGTGATTGGTTAATGAGTAGCCTTAAGAATCATCTTGAAGAATACTTACTGTCAAAGGAAAATGTTGTAATATTTTTATTAAGTGAAAAAATCAGGTTGCAAAACAACACATAACCAATTTTACAAGAAACCTAAAAAGCATGTATATATATATTTATGTGATTGAAAGGATATATGTACCAAAATGTTAACAGTTGTTTATTCTGGATAGGTGGGATTTTTTTTATGATTATTTTTTCCTTTTTATACTTTTGTACATTTCCAATTAAAAAAATATTACTTTTATAATTAGAAAATATTTAATTTAGAAAAGTATTTCCTCTTGAATTGTAGGTACAATTCAAATTCTTTCTTTTGTGCCACTGTTCTCGTAATAATTTTTTATTGGCTTAATTTAAGAGTCAGTGATTTTAGATAGCCGAATATTATGTGTCTTTAAGATTGTCCTCTTAGAATGATTGGTATTGGATTAAGTGGGTGACACTTTGGGTGACTTTCTTTCTCTTTCTCTTTTTTTTTTTTGCTCTAGATGAAGGGGCCAAGAAGTTAGGAAGAATGAATAAAATGATCTGATTTACATTATTTAAAAAGAGATTGTCCTCATAATTTAATCACAAAGAACAATTATATCAATCATATGATTTTTAAAAACTGATATTTTTTTTAACTAAGGAGACTGATATGGTGTAGGTTGGGAAATATCCTCTTCTATAAAATAGAGTTAATGTCACTATTTATTCCATTGGCTCTTGGAGAAGTAAATGAAACTGATTCATGGTAAAGACCTGGCTCATAGTAAATACTCTAATTATTACCTATCATCTTCATCAGCAGCAAGAAACAATAATATAATAGATGTGATATTCTACATGATATTCTAATATCATGTGTACTATATTATTGTCTCTTCCTTTGATTTCAGGTTTGAGCACTGGTCATGTATGCAGAGAGTTGCAGAGAGTTATATACTTAGCATACCTCCAAGTGGTTGGTTAGATACCGGTGAATAACATGTCCACTATTCAACCATTATCATTTCCCATCTTTCTGAGAAAAATTCTTTTTTTTTTTAAACAAATATATTTTATTTTATTTATTTATTTTTGGCTGTGTTGGGTCTTCATTGCTGCACACGGGCTTTCTCTAATTGCGGCGAGCGGGAGCTACTCTTCATTGAGGTGCGCGGGCTTCTCATTGTGGTGGCTTCTCGTTGCGGAGCATGGGCTCTAGGCACACGGGCTTCAGTAGTTGTGGCACGCAGGCTCAATAGTTGTGGTGCACAGGCTTTGTTGCTCCAAGGCATGTGGGATCTTCCTGGACCAGGGCTTGAACCCATGTCCCCTGCACTGGCAGGCAGATTCTTAAGCACTGAGCCACCAGGGAAGTCCCCTGAGAAAAATTCTTAAATCTTGAACAATCAGATCAAATCTGTTACCAAAATGTATATGGATACAATGCTACTGAATTCTATTTGGCTCTTCATTTGACTTCATTTTAATCAGTAGTAGAAGGATAGTGCCATTGTCTTGGCAAAATATTCTAAGGTCTGTTGTTTTTTTTCTTTTATAAGCTTGCTTCTTCACATATCAAGCTTTGCTCAAACTTATCAACTGAGTAAACAAATTAGAAAGCAATTCTGAATGGCTGTACATTCTACTCACATTCACACAGTGAATAACACTGGTGAACAGATGAATTAAGGAAGAGATCAGCAAATACAAAAGACACAGATAACTATTTCATATTCACAATGAAAGTTTTTCATACCCACACTGATACACAGGAAATTCAGAAGAAGTCTGAGTTTTAACTGTTAATAATTTTTCATTATTTCAATATTGCAATATTTCTAAATAAATGCCATGGTGAGATTCCTATTAATTCCTTTATAATATCTTACTTCACAGAAATTAATGGAATATGAAAAGGATCTTCATAAGACATTTGGTTTTTTTCTTTTTGTTTTTTGGATGAGTGAATTGAGATTCACAATCTTAACTTGAAGGATAATTTTTTACATTTACTTTTTGCAACTCTTCTTCATCAGTGAAAACTATTGATTGGGCAAGCCAGACATTACAATAGTACAAATGTGCAAAGTTAAATAGATTTATTAAAATGTGAAACACATACCCCTATATAATTAGTAATCTATTAAACCATAGATAGAAACACCTAATTTCAATGAAATAAATGACTAATTCTGAATATTTTGTCATGGTAATTAGAATGAACAAATTTTCATTATATGAATTATTTATTAACAAGAAATAATTATCAAATGGTCTTTTGCTATTATTATGTTTATGAGGCCAGAATATAAAAAATAAATATTGTTGAAAGTGTCAAAAAATAGCAAGCTCAATTTAAATTTGTTTCCTCTCGTGATTTCTGATCTGGCAACCTTTATTTTATTTATGTATTTATTTGTTTATTATTTCTTTTTTTTTGTCATTCACCCATCATTTATTGAACATCTACAACATGCAATTCTGTGAAGGTTTCCAGCAGTATGAAAAAAATGCAGAGACCCCTATAGTCTAGAAATTTAACATTCATCCTGGGCCTAAGATAAGCCCACAAGCAGCTCTACCTCAAGGCAGACTGTAAGAATAAGAACAGGTCTAGCAAATTGCTATGAAGGTTCAGAGACAAGAGAGATTAAATAGAAAATTGCTCCAATTTCCATAGGAATAATAAATATGGTCAAAAACAGAAGAAAGAAAACAGCGTTCACAGTTTTCTCCCTGATTAGACTACCCACTCTATTTCAAGAAAATTCAGATTAGAAAGCCAGGCTTTACTGCACACCTCAAAATGTGTACAAAATTTTAAGTTTGTCAAAATGGATGGAATATAAATTTCCAAAGACTAGATTGCCTCCAGCTCCTATTATTTGAAACTAAGGATGGCAAACAGGAATATCTTATCTAGCAACTTTTAAACATCAAGAACAGGGAAATCTGGTCCTGGCTTGTGAACTTCAAGCTTACTGAACTATTCAAGCAGGGTTAGTCCCTATTCTGAAGCCACGTATTAAAACTTGCTTAGTGATTTTTTTTAATGCACATTTAGGCTGCTAACTGGAACTAATATAATTATCTCTAGAAATTTCACTTGGTCTAATTTATTTCAGAGTTTGATTTGTAAAATTTAATGTGAGCTTTTACTGGGAACTTAAGAAAATAAAAAAGAACTAATTGATCTCAATTGTATAATACTGGTTTGCTACTATTTCCAAAAATATAGTGGGTGAAATACCTTAAACGACCCTCCCAAACAAAATAATTACAATGCTTTAAAAATATGTAAATATCTTGAAATACAATGCTTAGGTGGCACAAAGGAAAGAAATTTAAAAACGACAAACACAAAATGAAAGCAGTAACCTCTGGAGATAAGGAAGAGCTGAAACTTGCTTTCACTCTGAAAGATCTGAAGCTTATCTTTGGAAGGGCACATGATGCAGGGAATAGGCTATAAAGCCTAGAACTTATGCAGGATGCAGAGTCTTATAGGAGATATTTGCATAAAGCTGAGACTCTTTATAAAGATACAGAGAAAAGAACCAGAATGCTGAAGTGGGCAGCAAGGGCATTTTCCTGTCTCAACTTTTGTTCTGGGAAGAAGGAAAAAAAAAGTAATATGAGAATTCGTATCCAAAAACCAACCCTCAAGCAGATTTGAGATCCAAATTCACACTGTGTTGATCTAGAACATTTAAATGGAGAATATAGTTTAAAATTGTCTAGGATTGATAGTGCCTCCAGGCAATTTCCAAACACAAACACAATTCTTCTCTGGAGAAATACAACTTCAGAAAAGTCCTCAAAGAATTCCTCACATCAAGTTCACAAAAATATGAGTGCAAAATTAAAAAAATCTCATTCTCTCTCTCCCTCTCTCTCTCTCTCTCTCTCTCACACACACACACACACACACACACACACACACACACACACACGCACGCACAAATAATAGACCATAGGAGAGAGTCAGATGAAACAATAGACTTCACAATAAGATTCAGCATGTTAGACTTTGTTAGCTATGCCTCTTAAAATTGTAAGGGTGACTAAAAAAGTGTATACTGACAGAATAATTTCTAACAGGTAGAAGGAAAAATGTCATGAATAAAACCAATCTCAAAGAATACAAGAAATTAGTAAAAGTAAAAAAGAAAGAGGAAAATAAAATTCAGAACAATAGGAAGTACATAAAAAGTTGGTATAAATAAATTCAAACACAGCAGTAATCACAACAAATATAAATGGGTTACATTCTTAGCATATAATTTCCAAACTAACAGGAGACTGTAATGAGGAAAACAAGCTTCTAGTCCAAAAGACGGCTAGAAATTTATAAAAGCAAAAAAGAAACAGAAAAAATATACAGGACAATAATAAAAACACATAAGGTGATACAAGTAAATCTAAACACAGCCATAATCACAATAAATGTAAATGACTGAACTAAATTTCTAGTTAACACAAAAATTATCAAAACTAGAGTAAAAATCAGAATATCTGCTGCTTATATGACATGTTTAATATTATAAAGACACAAATTTAAAAAATTGAAAATGATAACCCTTCCAAAAACAAACTAAATCAAAGAAAGCTATATTATTATCAGACAACTTAGACTTTTAAGCAAAATGCATTATTAAATATGAAAAAGGTACTAAATTTGCTATAAAATGAAAACATTTAAATGATAAATGAACAAATATACTATCTGAGTAGATTTTAAAACAGGAATTCATATTTCAAGGTGACAAAATAAATAGTAAAGATATAGCACATTAGCAAGTTTGATCTGATCAACAGAGAAGGATGCTCTCAAAGTATCCTGACAGACAACCACTTGGACAAACTCAGTATTGGATTTTTTATCATTCCCCACTGATTTGCATTACCTCTGTTACATATCTTTTCCATATGTGTGGAGATCTATCTCTAGGCTGTCTATTCTCTATTTTTTAATAATTGAGGTAATAATTGCCATAATTATTATAGTTTTTATAATGGTAGGGCAGCATCTCCACTTTTCTTCTTCAAAATTTTATTTTTTATTGGTAGAATCATTGTTTTCCATATGAATTTTAGGAATATAAAATCAAGTTCCGTGAAATTCTGTCAGGATTTTGTTTAGAATTGCAAAGAAACTATAAATTACTTTTTGTTGACATTGCAAATTGAATCTTATTTTCTATTATTTTATAATGGAAGAGTACTGATAATATTTTCAATGCCTCATTGTTTCTAACATTATGAGTCTAGATTGTCTTTGATTTTCTAATTAAACAACCATGTTTTATGAAAATATTCCACTTTTATCTTCTCAATTCATATTCTTATAACTCTCTAATTTTCTTGTCTTTTTGAATTGGCTGAAGCCATCAGTATGATGTTCAGTAGGATAGTGATATCAGGTCTGCTTCTTCTGATTTCAATGTCAAGGATATTTCCTACAGTTTTTTAAAATGTCTTTTTTCAGGATATAGTAACTCTCTTCTAATTCTATTTTTATAATTAAAAAAACGTGAATGCTGATTTTGGTCAAGTGTATTTATCTATTGAGGTTTACCTATGGTTTACTCTTTCGATATGAGAAAATGGTATCTTACATTAACATTCAATTATCCTTATGGTAAAACCAAACTAGATGTTTGTGTGTGTGTGTGTATGCGTGTGTACGTATGCATATGTGTGTAAGATACTGCTGACTGTGACTTGCTAATATTAGAATTTTTGCAAATATGCTTATAAAAGATATTGATATCTATTTTCCTTTTTCCTAACTGTCCTGGTCCAGTCTTAGCATCAAGACTACACTAGGCTCATAAAATTAGTTGGAAAGTATTCTATCTTGGGAACATTTTACATATGATTGACATCTGTTCCTTGAATTTTTTATGGAAATTACCTCTTTGAGTGAAAATTAAGTAAATAAATATGTGTGAATGTATATATATACATATACACATGTATATATTTACAAAATCAAGTTCGTTATTTGTAATTGGTTTATTCAGTTTTTCTACTGATTATTGAGTTTTATGGCAAAAACAATTAGTTCATGTATGCTCAGAAAAAAGTGGTAATTCTATTTTAAAGGGGGAAGAGAAGAATTAATTTGAGGAAAATGAATTGGGTACCTGCTCCCATATGTTTAATAAATATCCTAAATAGCTCTATCAAAATCTTTTATAGTTTGTTTTATGTGTTTTATCCTTATTCTATCTATTTCTGATAGAGGTTTGTCAAAAATTGTCACCATGTTTGTGGATTTTTAAATTTCTACTTATAATTCAGGCAGATTTTTACATTTTACATTTCAGGCCTGTATTGTTAAGTGCATACAATTTTATGGTTATTTTTTCTTCTCAGAAGATGATTATTAATTTTGTGACTGTATAGCAACCTTTATTCCTATTATTTTTTTTTTGCTTAAAATTCTGTTTTCCCTTATATTACTATCAATATTTCTTCAACACCTTTGTATCTGTTTCTGTTTGCACACTGTATCTTTTTAATCTCTTTATTTTCAAATTTTCTGTGTGGTTTTGTTTGAGGCATGATGCTTAAAAGTAGAATATATATATTTGTTTAAATTTTTTTCTGTATGGATTTGGCAGTTAAATATTATTTTGTTTAATCCTAAATTAACATAAATAACTACAATTTTTAATTCAAATCTATAATTTTTTAGAATTTGTTTCTCAAACACACAACAATAAATATATTAGCACGATTTGCTCATTGAACAATGTCTGAAACTGCCTCACCTTTTTATTTTAACTAAGAATTTTAATTTCCTACTTTAAAAGACAAAATTTTTATTTTTGAAGGGTAGTTAGTTGAATTTACTAGAGTATTTTTATCAATTTCAATGCTCATCATTTCCCTACCTTACCTCCTTCACTTTTCTTTCCATAAAATACATGGTTCAATTTTTTTTTAAGAGAATGGCTAGTGAGTAAATGATCTTAGATATTTTTATGTCTGAAGCATCTTTATTTTGTTCTCACTCTTGAATAATAGTTTGTTAAGTATAAATTCTATCTTGGCAGTTTTCTTTTTTTCCCATCTATCTGTCCTTGTATATAATTATTCTATAGAATTTTGAAATGCTCTGTTGCAGATGAGACGTATGTGTTCTGTCTGTCATTTGTAAGTAATTTGTCTTTTTTGCTCTGGTAGTTTTCAGGAGTGTCACTTTATCCCTGATGCCCTTTAGTATGTTTTAGTGAACTGTGTCTATGTATAGAAGTTACCAACAAATCAGAGTGTACTTTTGATCTGAGAGCTCATGCTTTTCTTTAGTTCTGGAGAATTCTCAAGTAGTTATGTGTTCAAATGTTGCATATTTATCAGTCTCCCTATGGGACCAGCATTTTAGCTTTTCAATCCATCCTCCATATTTCTTCACTGCTTTGTCATATTTATTTTCCTTCTCTGAACTGTATTCTGGATGAGAACTTTCCTTATGCTCACCTTCCTAGCCATTCTGTATATTTGTTTCCATTTCTATGTTAGTTACATATATTGTATTTTGATTTAACATTATTTTTCATTTTTAGTATATTTAAATGATATTTTCTATATTCTTAATTTATTTCTTAATAATTCCAAAATTTGAAATTTTAAAGGGAACTGTGTCTCCCTTTTCCCTTGAAAGTCTTCAACATATTTATTTTTAAATCCTTTCCCCAATTTTTAACAATAAACTTAAATTCGTTAAAATGAATTTATTTTCTAATTATTGACTTTCTTGACTGTCTCTTAACATTATATTTCTTTATGTGTATTATTTTTACTGTTCCTCTTTCTTTCTCTCCCTTTCTCTTCCCCTCCCTCCTTTACTTCCTCTCTCTCTCTTTCTTTCCCATTCTGTCACACTTCCCCACCCAAGATGTTGAATTTGCTTCTAGCTGGCCCTTGATCGTCTGTTTCAGAAACAAGTCAAGTAATGACAATCAATACTTCCTTGCCCAGTGGTGATACTGGGAATACCAGATCTATTCACAAAGCCAGTGATCAATTTGACTCAGCCTCCTGTCACAAGGTTGTATGTCTTTTTGTCTATTTCCTTGTCCTGAAACATCAAGCTCTCACACTGTTTTGCATTTACATTCCATTTCTGGTCAATGGAGATATTTGCTATTAATTTCAGTATGGCTACGTCATTTTAGTTTTTCTGTTTTTATTTGTCATTACTATGAATCAAGGGAGCTTATCAAAGGGTGTACCCTTTGTACTATTTTGACCTGTGTATATGTTTATTCAGCTTAATGTTCACCCTTTCATCATGCTTTCTTGCCCTGACCCATGTTTTGTTTTGTTTTCTTGATATTGTGATAATTTTTGAAAGTTAGCTACAGGTTTTTTAAGCTCCATTTAAATTTTTTTAGTATCTGTCTATTGAATTATAAGCTTTTCCACTCTCCTAAGAGTTGTTGAGGGCGCTTTATGGCTGTAGTATCTTGCTTAACCTAAATGCAGTACAAACGAAAAGTACTAGAATGTTAATGCCTTTGGAAACAGTCCACAGAAAATTGGATATGACATGGTGTGTAACCATCACAGGTTCCTGCCCCTCATTTGGGATAACTCCAAAGCATGTTCTACACCATCTACCATAGTTACTTAATGGGTTTAGTTCCAGTTGCCCATAGTGGTAACTTGTATTACATATTTTGTTGGCTTCCTTTCCTTTCTTTTCTCTCCACTCTTTTATAGATATTTACCTGGATCATTTCCCAAGCAAATTACTTATTTTAGCCCTTTTCTCTGGGTTTGCTTCAGGGGGATTTCAAACTCAGATACCAACCATCGTGTCCACATACTCTAACTAGTGTTTATCCATTCCTACTTGATCTCACAGTAGATATTGGTACAGCATTTTGGCTCTCTTTTCTGAATATTTTAGTTTGCTCTTTACACTCATGCCTGCTTTTTCTATGTGCTGACTATTTCACTACTCCATAAGAGAAGTCACCTTATTTTTGCAAAAGGTGCAAAGTTCTACCAGTGCCGTTTCTAAAAAAAATTCTCCCTTGCCTACTCCTAGGGCCTGACAAAGAGTCTCTCTTTGACCAAACTTTAGTCAGACTCTTTTGTTTTTTCTGTTTTTAAAGATTTTTTTGATGTGGACCATTTTTAAAGTCTTCATTGAATTTGTTACAATATTGCTTCTGTTTTATGTTTTGGGTTTTTGCTGCGAGGCATGTGGGAGCTTAGCTCCCCAACCAGGGATCGAACACGCACCCCCTGCATTGGAAGGCAAAGTCTTAACGACTGGACTGCCAGGGAAGTCCCTAGTCAGACTCCTTTGAATACTGTCCAGTGAGGCCTTGATTTTTGGACTTCTGTATTCTTCTTTGCATTGCCCACTTTTAGCAAGAGCCCTGTTAAGTTGGTTTAGCCAGAATCCCCTACTCTAGGTATCTGATCACCTTTGGTTTCTGATCAGGTTCTTCATTTCTCGCCATCGCCCAGGTGTTATGTGATCATCCTGGCCTACCTACATCAAGAATCCTGTTATGTTAGTTTAGCTAGAATCCTCCCTTAGGTAATCTTCATGTTTCTTCTTAGTAATTTTCCACTCACTGCCACTCCATCCACCACCCTCAGCTCCTTGACTATAAATTTCAGTTTCTACTTGTTGGATTTGGAATTGAGAACAGTTCTTTACTGAGGTCTCTTTCCCTTTATTGCAATAGTCTTGAATAAAATGTTTTTACTCTTTACTCTCCAGCTCTGGTTTTCTTTGACATGACTCTTCTTTAGATAATTTTTTTCTGTTGTTCCTCTTTCAAAATATTATAGGCTAAAGAAAAAAAATGCTAGATTCACAAGGTAGTCTTTAAAACCAGTTCTGCAGTTTGGAGCAGGCATAGTCAAAGGCTTTAACTTTTTCTTCCAAAACAGATTCTAGAGTTGGTTCATTTTGTACCAGCAAAGGAGTGATTTCATGGTGTGTTTAGGGGATAGAAAATTAGACCTATTTGTTAGACTTATGAGTTTAAAAGAGTAGAGTAGTAGATAGTATGGTTGAGAGCTTGGTTTATAGGAGTCAGAGGTAGTTGTATTTTGTAGCACTACTACTTCGCTTTCTCCTCATCCTCCTCTTTTTGTATAGTGATAAGATAATTATTTAATTGGTCAAATGGTAAATCTTTGTAAATGTATTCTGGATACACAACCAACTTATAATGTTACAAGTAGCAGGAGCTTTCTAGTTTCCTCTATTTTTTTTTATAGTCTCTGTTGTTTCCATTTTTCATCAGGGAAGTCACATTGATTTCAGCTATAGAAAGAAGGGTAAAAACTGTCACAAACTGCTCTACAAGGCAATTTAATCTCAACAGTCAGCTAGCTGAATGGATATCATTGAGGGGCAAAGGCACCACCATGCAAATTCAAGAACATTTAAACCCAATTTATTTTTAATCTCTCCCCCATTGACAATAGGCAAATATTGATACTGGGTACTAAAATCTGTAGAGAAGAGAATGATTTTCATGGCTTTTGAACAAAGCCACGGGAGTCACTTTGCCAGTTGTTTCTTTTTATCTTTAAATTGGCTTATTGTTTCAGGCATTGTCCCTCACTCAGAGGTTTCCTTTTGCATATTATTTTGAAGAATTTGAAGCATGTTTCCTTGGAAATTTGGGTTATCTGGAACAGTTATTTACATAAACAATGTTTTCATCAAAGATAATGTTTCCAAAGGAAGAGGAATATTAATAGTTTGCTGCAGATAAAGCATGAAGTAAAACTATAGTATTCTTATGCTCTTTCTTTATGATTGTCAAAACTTGGTTACTTTCATCAACAACATGAAATAATTACAAAAAAATCTTTCCAAAGTATGTATTGGGTTACATGTTCTATACATTATGTAACAATATCCCTCCTACTCAATTCAGGAGTGGTGGTGGAAAGCTAACTGAAGTAGTTGTTTTAAGTTGAATATCAGAAACAAATATAGATACATATTTCAACATTCCACTTTAATTTTAAAAAGTCAGTTTGTATATTTGCCAATCTGCTGATGGAAATTCAAAACCTTTACTTTGATGGAATGGCTGAGAGAAGTTCTACTTTTTCCTTTTTATATAAACATATCTATGATGCACTCTGTAATTTTTTTTTTTTTTTTTTTTTTTTTTTTTTGTG
>NC_041223.1:34370879-34393020 GCF_002837175.3 Physeter macrocephalus | reverse complement strand
CGCGCAGGCTCAGCGGCCATGGCTCACGGGCCCAGCCGCTCCGCGGCATGTGGGATCCTCCCAGACGGGGCGCGAACCCGGTTCCCCTGCATCGGCAGACGGACGCGCAACCACTGCGCCACCAGGGAAGCCCCTGCACTCTGTAATTTTTGATTTTGGTTTCCTTAAAATTAGAATGAGAGCCCATGCCCTTGAAAAAAAAAATATTGAGAACAAATTCCTTCTAGATTTGTCTCCTGTCAACTTTTAACAGTTTTGTCTATACTTCATACAACAGAGAATACATATTAGTGACTCACAATTTTGAAATCTTTCACAGCATTTAACTTAGTTTACATAGCACACCCATCATCAATCACATTTCATCAATTTGCATAAAATTTAATTTAATTACATAATTGTAGTAACAAGTTCAACTGGCATAAACAGGAAATTCAACTGAATCTTGGTAAGCATACAATTCTACTAGTGGAAGCATATCCACTTAAAAAAGTATTCACTGACTATTCAGGAGAGAAAAACTTCTTTCTGTCCTCTTAGGTTCTGTAGCTGGGCCTAAGAATTAAACAGACATAGATTAACAGGAAAAAAACCATACAAGTTTTATTTAATAGTTTTACATGTACATGACAGTTTTTAAAAGAAAAATTAAGATTCAAACAAGCCATTAGATCTTAAAACTTACATATCTTTAAATAAAGAATAATAAATTGTAAGGGTGTGACAAGACAAACGGTCTTGGGCTAGGGGCAAGTAGGACAGTGGTACAGTTATTAGGAAATATACAGGGGAAACTAATGGAAGAAAAAGGTTATTTTAGCAGATTTGTTTGTATAGATCCATTTTGTTGTTGATTCCTAGTCTCTGGTGGTAAGAATGTTCTTCTCGCTATGGTACAGGAAACACATCTTTCTCATGGGAAATTTTACGACTTGCTTTTAGGTAGAAAGTGGTAGGTCAGAGACCCCTTCTTGCATCTGCTGTTTCTCAAGTGCCTTCAGCTCAAAATAATAAATATGCTAAAGTGGTATGTTCTGCACTCCTTCAGTACTTTAGTGTACCAGGCTCTGAGCTTTGTCCTGGTGATATGAGAGTAAGTAAAACAGATGAGAATCCCTGCCAGCATGGAAAGGTAGATTAGAAAATAAATAAATATTTATTAGTAAATAACTACAGCCTCTCTATCACAAATCAGGGATGTTCTCTACCTGAACACTTCCCCAGGTTCACAACAAATGTATGGTCCTTCCTTTGCCTGAGGTCCTTGATGTTTAAGTTAGAAGCTATTACTATGGACCTTTCCACATTCAATGCATTCAGAGGATTTTTTCCTAGTGTTAATTCTCTGAGGTTGAAAAAGATATGTGATCTGGCTAAATATGTGACCAGTCTTTTCAGCCATCCACAAGTTCTTTTTTTTACTTTGAGCAAGGTATGCATTCTGGCTGAAGATTTTCTTTAGCATGAGTAATGTTTGAGCAGCAGCATAAGGGCACTTGGATAATAGTTGGCAGCATTCAGGAATCAATGGACATTAGTCAGTATCCTTATAGTAGAAATGGAGAGAATACCTTACTCTGTTGAGTCAGTCAAGTAGACTGAATATTCATATAAATTTGTTATTATATTATGATTTGGGGGCATAAGAATACAATTAGGTATATATATATTTTTTCTGATTGGCACGCTGAAAATGTTTTCTTTCAGAAAATATAAATGCTGCTGTTTTTATCCTATTTTGATATGTCAGTATTGTTATTATTTTATCTAAAAATATTTTAATAATAAGAAATATGCTTACTATAACTATTTTTGTCAGTACCACAAACTAACATTCAAAACCTTTTTCTTTTTCTTTTCAATGACTTATTTATTAAATCTATTCAGTACTTTTCTTTAATACCATATTATGTCATATTAGTACTTTAGCAATGTCATAAGGAAATTTAGAAAAGAAACAGAGGACTACGATTCGTTTTAAGTGAACACAAACACTAAACAAGTACAATGTGATAATGTGTCCATTAGAACACTCCCACTGTGTCAGTAAACAAAACACTATTTTTTTTCAACTTTGCCTCCTTCCTATTTCTTTACCAAAACGAACCCAACTTAATTGTAGTTTTCTTTTTGCTGCTATTGTGATTTCTCATTCAGCAATTTTAGGCAAAGCAGAATCACTTGTATGGATGGGAATTAAGTGGTGAAACGAGCTTGGAATCCAAAAGAAATAGCTATAACATGCTACGTGATGTCTCTTGATTGTTTTTTTTTTTTTGGGATAATATTGGACAGTTTTAAATTTTCTTCTTTTTCAGAAAATATTTTTGATAATGTCTTCAAGTTGAAGCTGAACTTTTTATTCATTCATTAACGAAGTGTTTACTATAAACACTAAGTGGCAGGAATGATTCTAAGCATTCGGAATATATCAGTGAATCAAACAGCTAAGATTACTGCCCTCTCGGAGCTCACTCTCTAGCAGGGAAGAAGAATGCACAATGGAAAAGGAAGCAGAGGAGGGTAAGCAGATGGGAGTATTAGGGGCATGGTGAGGTCAGGGTAAGCCCCATTGGGAAGGTGATATTTGGGCAAAAACCTGAAAGAGGAAAGGAGTAAGTTGTATGGTGGAGAGAGGAAACTAGTAGAGTCCCTGAAGAGAAGTATGCCTGGGGTGATGGAGGATAGCAAGGGGGCCAAGAGGCAGGAGTGACTGAGTGAAGTGAATATTAGAAAGAGAAGTGAGAGCAGTAGAGTCATATTATCTCAGGATCACTCTGGTTGCTGTGCTGAGAAAAGGACAAAGTAGAAAGAATAGTTGGGGGGCTGTTAAAAAAGATGAGAAATGATGGTGATCCAGACTCTAGATTTTGCATGGTAGGATTCTGGATATGTTTTGAAGGTAGAGCTTTAAACTTATATTATTGTGTTTTTTAAAAAAGTATTCTGTTTCTTTTCATGGGCTGGAAATATGAATTGGACAGATTGTATTATTGCTTTGTAACATTTCTAGAAATATTGTATTACTTTTCTTTACCATGAAAAAACTTTGAAAGTCTATCTGTCTTACACTCACACACAAAACCATCACTTTTTTAGTGGCAATGATAGGTGGTTGCAGATATATTTCACAGATTGTACATGGATTCGTTTTTAAGATGAGCTTGCCTATGTTATATGTATCATTTCTCAGTATCCTGAACATAAACATGTCTACTAATTATCGAAATACTGTAATTCATTCTAAATTTTCATTTTAAAATTTATTTTCGAAATAGGCACCATAGTTAAGAAAAATGATATACATATACATATATCACACATATATTTTGTCTTTTTAAATTGGCCTTCTTAAACTAATAATACCTTTATTTCTTATCTTTTATCGCCAACTTATTTGAAATGAGGAAGCTGACATTCTGAAATGTTTGCAGATGTATCTTACATTTTCATCCTTTTCTCTAAATGCCAGTTCTGGTCAGAAGTTGAAAACAAATCAAGTATCACCAACCTATTTAACAATGTTGTCAAAATCATTCAACTTCATATATAGCTGTTCTCTAGATCTTTGACTCCCAATTATAAGAAGGTATCTAGTATTTTCTTTTTCAGTCTTTTACCCTAATCTCTATTACAACAGCTTATTTTCTTTCCAAACAATTTAAAATTATGTCATTACTAGTTTATTGTCTTCTACTGACATAAAGACATATTGAAAATTTTTAGGTTGTAAGAACTGATATGTAATGAAAAAGACTGATGGAAATGATTAAAATGAATACAGAATAGAGAGTGAATGTACTATGGTGGTAAAATCCAGTCATCTTCCTAGATAGAAATTTGAATGTTCTGAACATCTTTCACATCAAATTTAGCCTGGGCCTTACTGACAGTTGAAAAATATGTATTGAAAGTTTCAAATTTTCTCCCATTTGAGTGCTGATAAGCTCGTTTCTTCTGGCAAAACCACATTCTTTTTATTGGAATTTAGGCAGTTATCTCAGCTCTTTATGGACAACATGGCCTTAAAATGATGACAGAAATGGAAAAAAAACTCACAAAAATATTCTCAAATTTCAATTGAATTCCATGCATTTAGGGGTTCTTAATGTTTTTTTTTTTTTTTTTTTTTTTTTTTTTTCGGTAGGCGGGCCTCTCACTGTTGTGGCCTCTCCCGTTGCGGAGCACAGGCTCCAGACGCGCAGGCTTAGTGGCCATGGCTCACGGGCCTAGCCGCTCCATGGCACGTGGTATCCTCCCAGACTGGGGCACGAACCCGTATCCCCTGCATCGGCAGGCGGACTCCCAACCACTGCGCCACCAGGGAAGCCCTTCATGTTTTATTTATATTAATTTCAGTGGTTAAATACCACTCACAGATTTCTCTTTCCAGCCAGATCATTCCCATGAATATCAGACTGTATATCTACCTGCTTAAAATTAATGAATCCCAAACTGAATTCCCAGTCTGGCCCCCTCTTCACCACCTCATTCTTTTCAAACTCCATAAAAGTCATCTGCATCTTGATTGATATCATTAAATCTTTTCAGTTGCTCTGGACCCCAAATTTGACTTCATCCTTTTTTTTTTAATATTTTAAAATTTATTTATTTAATTTATTTTATTTTTGGCTGCATTGGGTCTTCGTTGCTGCGTGTGGGCTTTCTCTAGTTGCAGCGAGTGGGCTACTCTTCATTGCGGTGCACAGGCTTCTCATTGCGGTGGCTTCTCTTTGTTGTGTAGCACAGGCTCCAGGCACCTGGGCTTCACTAGTTGTGGCTCGCAGGCTCTAGAGCACAGGTTCAGTAGTTGTGGTGCATGGGCTTTGTTGCTCCCTGGCATGAGGGATCTTCCCGGACCAGGGCTTGAACCCATGTCCCCTGCATTGGCAGGCGGATTCTTAGCCACTGTGCCACCAGGGAAGCACTTGAATTCATCCTTGACTGCTCTCTTTCTCCCTTATACCACATTCTATCATCCGGAAATCCTGTTTGCAGTAAATTCAAAGTATATATAGCATCTAACTAGTACTGTTTGAACCACCACAGGTAGACAATTTCATTAGACTTCTAAATAGTCTTCCTGCCTCCTGTCTTGTTTCTTTACAATTTATTCCCATTACAGTAACTGAGTGATGCATTAAAACACAATTTTCATGTCACTTCTTTACTGAAAAGCTCCATTGGTTCCCCATTTTAATTAGTGTAAATGCCAAAGTTCATACAATGACATGTAAGTCCCTGCATGACCTGGCCTACTGTTACCTCTCGTATACAAGAATAGTGTTCAAGATCCACCAGGGAAAGAGGCACTAGTAAACACACCTGAATCTCAGGTGAAAACAATGAGGGGCTCACCTTAGGAGTGAATAAAAATCAGAGGAGTCTTAACAAAACTGTAATCAGACTCTACTTAGCTTAGTCCCTGATTAGATTAAGATGATAGCTACTCCATACAACTGTATTTTCTAGGCAGAGAGAATTAAAAAAAACAACAACAAAACAAACAAGCAAAAAGAAAACTCTTAGAGGAAGTCAATATTATATGAAGTTACAATTTTTTACACAAAATTTGTGCTATTTCATTAACACTGGGCACATTATGAGATAGAATCATGGGATCAGAATTAGGAGATAAAATAGACAATAGAAGCAGAATCACAGGGAATCTAGTAATCAGAGTTAGCAGATAGGAACATTAACATAACTATAATTAATATGTTCAAGAAAAAAGAGGAAAATGTGTGAAAAGATGAAAAGTTAGAGAATGTTACTATAGAATTAGAAATTGAAAAACCTTTGACATTTTAGGACTAAAATTAAGAACTCGGGCTTCCCTGGTGGCGCAGTGGTTGAGAGTCCGCCTGCCAATGCAGGGGACACGGGTTCATGCCCCGGTCTGGGAAGATCCCAAATGCCACGGAGCGGCTGGGCCCGTGAGCCATGGCCACTGAGGCTGCGCGTCTGGAGCGCTCCACAACAGGAGAGGCCACAACAGTGAGAGGCCTGCGTACCGCAAAAAAAAAAAAAAAAAAAAAGAACTCTATAAAAGATTAAAAACAACAGAAGACTGGATTCAATGGAAAATATCCAATTTGAATCCTTGAAAGAGAAAGAACATCAGAGACCTATGGAAACATGGATATGATCTAGAGTTCTAGAAGGAGAGAGAAAATGTGGCAGAGGCAATATTTGAATAAATAATGGCCAAGAATTACTAACATTGATGAAAGATGCAGTAGAATGACTGGAAGAAAAACTGCTGGAAATCTTCTAGCAGAATACATACAAAGAAATCATACCCAGGTATACCATAGCAAAACTTTGAGAACCAAAGACAAACAGAAAATTTCAAAAGCAGCAAAAATGAAAAAGACACTTCATCTTCATAGGCTGACAGTTAATTACTCAGTGAAAATGATGGAAGCCAGAAATCAGTAGGATGCTATCTTAAAAATATTAAAGAAAAGACATGCCTGCATTAATTTTATATAAAACAAAATAATCCTCCAAAAATGTAGACAAAATAATTAATGACATTTTCAGACAAACAAAAAGTGAGAAGTCATCACCAGCAGATCTGAATGAACAGAAATACTTAGGGAATTCTTCAGGCAGAAGTAAAGTAATTTCAGATAGAAATATGGAAATTCAGGAGGTCAGATAAATATGTAGGTAAATCCAAACCTAGATTGTCCATAAAAACAACAATAATAGTAATGATTTATGGTGCTTAAAATATGTGAAGATTTAAAATCCATGAAAATACAAAATATGAAGGGGATAATAACCAATCTATGCTATTAACATTCTTACTTTTTCTAACCTCTTTCCCTAGAGCTACAAGCTGGGTAACTTTCAACGTATTGATGTTTATAGTTTTACCAAATATTTTGCTATTGGATAATATAGTTATCCATTTTTTCCATTTCTAATATCAATTTCCTCACTGTCTACTGCCTAATCACTAAGCCAGTGCTACACTGCAAAATATTTCTTAAAGGAAGTATCCCACCTCAAATTACTAATATCTTTATTAATTAAAATAATACCAGATGCTACAAAATTAACAAACAGCACAAACAAAACAAAATTTTGGTTTATATCACTGACGATTATATTTTGCTCAAGTAATATCCAATATAGTTGCTCTTGGTTGATAATTTGCCTTGTATCGAGTGATTCAGGACCTCAGGCTCCTTTCTTCTTGTGTTTCCACCATCCTTTAGGACCTAGAAGTCCTCTGCGTTTAGTTGGTAAATAAGAAAAGAGAGTGTAAATAAAGCAGGGCTGTTTCTCAGCCTGAGGTGACATCACTTTGATTCACATTACATCGGTGTCACTGCCTAAAGGTGGCAGTTAGACTTCGGATGGGTAGGCTTCCCACAGGAACTCGTATTAGTGAAGAGGGATCAGAATTTTTTTGTTCAGTTAACCAGTTCTGTCACAGAAGCCTTTCTGAATGAAAAAACTGAATGGTTTTAAATTCGTAAACAAAGCTTACCTCTCATCACAATAACTTTATACCCACATTCAAATTTAAATAGAGTTGATGAGGTATCCATTGTGTGGGAATGGAAATGCCATGTATTCTGTGCCATTATGTAAAACATTTCAGTTAAATCACTTATCTAGGAGCATGTATCACTAAAATGATAAGTAAAAGCTGAAAGCAATCATGCACACACTCTATTATATGATACATATGTTAAAAAATACATACATTTTACTTGAGAGTAATATTTGTGAATTTTAACCTATTCACAGTGAATTTAATTAAAGACACTAAAAATAAAAAGGTCTTGATGAGAGTGTTTTATATGTGAATCTTGTATAAATCCTCATTTAATTCTACCTGCAATAGCAATAGAGTCCTGAAGTTATACAAACTTTCAAGATTTAGATTAGCCTTTCAAAACTAGCTCCTCTTAAACATGGGAGAGTATAACACAAATTAAAATGTGTATAATTAAAGATATTGTGCTGAAATGCTTAATTTCTCAAAATCACTCATACTTTAATAGTGGAAGAAACAAATGATAATTATGGTCTTCTCATTTGTGACCTAAGCCCATACTTCCAGACAAGAGCGATGAATATTTTGACAGTATAAATTCAAACTCACAGGCTGTTTGCATATATTAGATACACACTGCAGTATCAAGCCCAATTAATTGGAGAACATATTTTGTGAGATGCAATAACAACATAACACATAAAAAAGTCCTATAATACTAAATCTAAATTAAATATCTACTATTGATTATTTATACTAACCATTTAATGTGGAAGCACTACTTTTTAATTAATTTATTTATTTTTGGCTGCGTTGGGTCTTTGTTGCTGCACACAGGCTTCCTCTAGTTGTGGTGAGCAAGGGCTACTCTTCGTTGCGGTGTGTGGGCTTCTCCTTGCAGTGGCTTCTCTTGTTGCAGAGCACAGGCTCTAGGCGTGCGGGCTTCAGTAGTTGTGGCATGAGGGCTCAGCAGTTGTGGTTCATGGGCTCTAGAGCGCAGGCTCAGTAGTTGCGGCACAATGGCTTAGTTGCTCCGTGGCATGTGGGATCTTCCTGGACCAGGTCTCGAACCCATGTCCCCTGCATTGTCAGGCGGATTCTTAACCACTGCACCACCAAGGAGGTCCCTGGAAGCACTACTTTTTAGGTTTTAATTTACAAATAGCAACATTTAAAACAATTACATTCATCCATGGATATATTTATTTGCATCTCAGAATCAAATGAGATGGCTGTTTAGAAACTGCTCAATCTTACATACTGAGCTTATGCCTCCTATTAGTCTGCAGAACCCATTTAGATTTAATGAAAACCTCTTACTAGTTATCCATTTCCAATATCCTTATTAAATTAGTGCTGAAATTTTGTGTCTATAACGCATTGAGTTCATTCATTCTAGTTGAGTTCCTGTTCAAAAGGCACCTTCCAGTATGACACAATAAAGACACCATTAAAAAGTTTTAAACAACATATTAAATGCTAATTAGATCAGATCAAATACACAGTAAATTTTTATTGTAGTTCATTTTGCTTGATTTATTATTGAGTAAGGTAGTTGCATTTTTTTTAACTTGATAGCAAATGAATTGATTTCAACTTTATAATCATCATTAAGATTATAATCGACCTGTTGATTTTTCTCTTGTTTAATACAGGATTTTTTTTTTTTTGATTTCACACTGGAGTTTTAAAATTTTTTATTTATCTTATTTTTTATTGAAGTATAGTTGATTTACAATGTTGTGTTAATTTCTGGTGTACAGCAAAGTGATTCAGTTTATGTATGTATATATTCTTTTTCATATTCTTTTCCATTATGGCTTATTACGGGATGTTGAACATAATTCCTTGTGCTATACAGTAGGACCTTGTTGTTTATCTATTTTATATATAATAGTTTGTATCTGCTAATCCCAGACTCCTAATTTATCCCTCCCCCACCCCCTTTCCCCTTTGGTAAGCATAAATTTGTTTTCTATGACTGTGAGTGTGTTTCTGTTTCATAAATTAGTTCATTTGTGTCATATTTTAGATTCCACGTATAAGTGATATCATATGGCATTTGTCTTTTTCTTTCTGACTTACTTCACTTAGTACGATAATCTCTAGGTCCACAATGGAATTTTTTTAATAGACAAAGTAGAGGAAGACCTACCTGTGAGGTATTTATTTTGCCTTTAGGGCCAACACTGGAAAAATTAATATGTACAGTTCATTGCTAAAATCAAGGAAATTTTGGTCTTTTGTGAATATTATAAATTACTTGAGGGCAAAAACTATGTCTTAGATATTTTTTATATCTATACTGTAGCTAAGCAGTTTTATAGCCTGCAAGGGTACTGAAGGAAGTGAGGGAAGGAGCAGGGAGAGGGAAACAGAATCTCATTCCTCACCAGCACTGGAGACCTGAATGAGAAAGCCCTTGTAGCAGCCTCTCATGAAACCAGTCTCCTCCGTGAACATAGAATATCCCTGTTTGTTTTTCTTAATTTCTCTTGGATGACTTTTGTAATTTTCAGTATATAGGACAGGTATCTCTTACTTTAAATTTCTTTCCAAGTATTTTGTGTTCTTTAACGCTTACATAAATGGTATTTTAAAAAAATATTCCTTTCACAATTGTTTCTTGCTAATAGAGACAAAACTGATTTTTAACAGATATTGACTTTGTATTCTATGACCCTGCTGAACTCATTTATTCATTCTAGTCATTCATTTTATAGATTATTTAAGTCTATCTATAATGATGCAGTCTGTGAATAAACACAGTTTTACCTCTTGCTTTCATATTGTTACTATTTTTTAAAATGTCTTTTTCTTGCTTTGTTGTATCTTTGAAGACTGCAGTAAAATTTTGGGTAAAAGTGTCAAGAGTGGGCATCTTTGTCTTGTTTCATATATCAAGTGAAAGCATTTGATGTTCTACTTAAGTAGTTATAGATTTATTGTAGGTATCCTTCATTAGACTGATGATGTCTTCTATTCCTAGTTGCTATGGATTTCTATCATGAGTGGGTGATAAGTTTTGTCAAATGTTTTTTTCTGCACCTACTGAAATGATTATATGACTTATGTTAATATGGTGGATTACATTGACAGATGTTCTGATATTAAACCAACCTTGTATTTCTGTGTTAAACTCCATTTAGTCAAGATATATTATCTTTTTATATATTCCTGGATTAGGTTTGCTTATACATTGAGGATCTTTGCATCTGTATTCATGATAGATATTGTTCTGTAGTTTTCTTTTCTTTTAATGCCCTTTTCAGGTGTGACTCTGAGGATTCATTTTCAGCAGGGCTCTGGAAACTTTGCACCCCAGAAGGCACAACACTGCATGAATTCTGTTTGATACTCTTCTTCCATTGCCAGTGTTCACCAAAATTCAGGGAGTTTTGGGAGAAATTGTCAGGTACATTGATATCTGGGGATCTTCCAGATTTTAATCCTCTTTGCCAGTGTACACTTTTAAAAAGCTAAGCTGGTTTCTCCTCATTTCTGCAAAGTCTTTCTATGACAAGCCCACTTACTGCCCACTTGTACCCAGAAAAAGCATGCACCTCAGGCACGGAAGCTATCTTGGCTCACTACTTTTCTGTGCATGGTTCATTTCTTGCTGGGGTTTAGCTTCTCAAGGCTTCCATGAATCCATCAGCCTTTGATATTCCCATAGTCTATTATGTATAGGTTTGTTATTTGTCGTTTTTCTTGTGGCTACCATGAAAAGTCTGTATTTTTTGCATTCCTCTACATCCTACTCAGAAGCAGAAATTCTTTCCACTGTTATTATATTGTTCTTTCTGTTCTTAAAGATACAGAATTATCCCTATTTTCTATGTTTGCTGTCAGACCAATTTTTTTCCTACAAAACCTTTTTACCTGCATGAGTCCAGTGTATAGTTATGTCCAAGATCTTGTCTCTTACTTCCACCTGTGCCTTAAAATCCAAGCCTTTAGTTTATTAAAATCAATAAATATTTCCTGAAGAATCATCCTGAGGTTTTAGTATACTATGCAGGTTGTCAGTGCTTTCTCTTTTCTTTTCTTTCTTCTCTTACTCTTTTAGCCACCACTGGGAATTTCCTCACTCTCAAATGAGATAAATTATGCTTATAAAAGCTTGTTTTCTATATTTTATCCCGCATTTCTAGGTGTTCAGTGGTTGGACAATATCTAGTGTGTCATATTCTCAGGAAACATAAGTCACTTCTTAGGCCTTCGTGTAGCTTTTAACCTTTCGCTCATACAATCTGGAAATATTCTTTTCTTCCTCTGAAACCTTCCAGTACTTTTCAGTTCTCTTTTTATATATTTATAACATGCTCTGTGCTATTGCTATATCATTGCTAGTTTGCATGCTTGTTCTTGCTGTGCTACAAGAGTGTAAGTTCAGTAAAGAAAGGAATTTTTTTACATTCTTTATATCATAGTGCACGCTCGGTGCAATACCTTACACAAGCTATACACTCAGTGGAGGAGTTGATGTATAAAGAGTGTAATAATGTGGATGAATTTCGATGAGAAAAAGCAACATTTCTGTGGGCAAGGTAAATTTTGAAGATTTTTTTTTCCCTTTAGTTGTAGCTGCAAACAAGAATAAATCCAAAGGCAAGAGGACAATGGACAATGGTTGTTTTCTCAAACCACTTACCCAAAGTTGTGTTGCCTTCATACCATGGTTGCCAGACTTACTAAACAACAACAAAAATGATAATGATAATAATAAAAAGCATCCAGTTACATTTGAATTTTAGATAAACAAGGAATTATTTTTAAATATAAGTATGTCCCAAATTGCAATATTTGCTCAAATTTACCAAGATGTTTTGTATTTTATCTGGCAACCCTATTCACATTACAACTAGGATGAATGCCCAGAGCCCCACTGTTGAACACTTTCTAAGTTTAGCTTCATTGCACTGTATCCTATACCCAAGACCTTCTCTCTGAATTCCACTTCTCTCATGAGGATAATTTCCTCAGCATTCTTCTTCCTGTTTTTTAAGATGACAATTAGCAAATTGACAAAACTGAGCTGCGTTGTAAGTGAATAATAACGGGTTAATTCCCCAATTTTCAACTCATATAACATATGCACAAGGTAATAGTGGTCTTTTGACTTCAGTGTCATAATCCAATATAAGTGATTCTATTAATGGGAATTTCAAACCAGAGACAAAGATATTTCCAAGAAGCAACAAGAAGTTTGTTGTCTTCAAAGCAGCCCAGTAATGTGGCTGCTGATTACACCTGTGTTAGAAGAAGCACTTCCAGCTTTGTTGGGATCATCAGCACCTAGACTTTGTGATTATTTAACTATAATTGGTGGTCTTAACTATAATTGAAAATCTTTTTTTGGTGTTGCTACTTAAAAATATTTTAAAGAATTTTCTTGGAATTAAAAAAAAGTTCAAATGATCACTTATAGTCTTGGTTTCTAAAAATTTGGTGATAAATCATAAAAAATATAAAAAAAACAGTTATTAAACCCACAAAATTCCTCACCAGTGTTTCTTTCTCTCCAGATTACATATACTTACTAAATATCACAACTTTCCCATTAATAAATTAAGCAGTAAATCAGGAAATAAAATAGAATATAATTGGAATTAAAAAGAAGTAAACTGCTACCTAAAGTATTCATCTAACTAGAAGAATTTTTACATTTGGAACTAACGGGAACTTTTTAATTTATAAATTTAGATTTAAGGTTGATTCTTCCAGAGAATATTATTATTAGAAGAGGAGATGGAAAAAGGAGTTATGAAATATTTCCAAGTAAAATAAGAGGAATTTTATTAGTATTTTAAGTACACATTTTATTTTTTTGGAATAATAGAGATTTTAAATTATAGCAGAAACAATGGTTACATTGAATATAGGGGAATACATGTAATTGGAGTGTATAAACAAGGAAGATAGCTACCAACTTTGGACAATTTTTAAAGGAACCCTTATAATCATCCCTCTAGGATAAATATCTTCTTGATGATTTTGTACATTCTAAAGACTTATCTGTAGTTTATTTCTGTATAACAAATGAGATTTTAGAGCTGAAAAGAGCTATTTCCCTGTGGTCCTCAACCATTTTTCTCCCTACTCAACACACTTGATGGAAACAACCAACTCCTATAGGTAACAACTGGAGTGTTCCCAAAAGGGTGTAAGTTCAGCCTCTTGGCGAGGGACTGGGAGGCTACAGAAGGGCATGGATACTTTGATAAAATCCTCCGAATAATTCTTGTATCCTTTTCCATTCCTTTAAAAGCTTATATCTAGTACATTTTTTTAACAAGGCAATTGAGAGTCAGTTTTGTTCAACACTGAACAAAAAATTAGGTCCAGAAAATTAGATGAAGAGTTAGAACTAGAACCCATGTCTCCCATTTCCAAATGCAATGCTCTTTTTAATGCCTCGTGTTTTACTATACCCCTCTTAAACTTATCTTAGTGTCAGTAATAATTTATCAGTTTAATTCACAAATGGATTTAATGTACATGGATTCTTTGACCTCCTTTTTTTGTTTTAAACTGATTTCCCTTAAATATTGTAAAGCAGAGGGTCTCTGGAAGAGATCTACTCAAATATGAATTGCCTGAGTTAGTCTTACTTTGATGCTTCTTGACAAACTCAAAGATATCAAGACAATTTTACCAGTCTTTGAACAGATTTTGTCTTCTTTTATTATTTTAGGTTTTGATACATATTGTTAGAATCTTTAATCAAGGATGAAAAATGTCAGAGCTCTTGCCCTAATGACTAATTTTGATTAACTCATCCAGCCAATCTGGTTTGCATTTCCATACTGTGATTTCACTAATTTCATAAGTTCAGACAGTACTATAACTAGGAGAATAATTTTAGGGGACAGCAGACAGTGTTGGTGCATATTCCTTTTCTGGCACTAAGGACAAGTGGATGAAAAGAGGCATAGTTACGCACCTGGGATCTGTCAGCCCCTGCTCAAGTTACCTGCTTCTTGGGTGAATCTTCAGGAGCATAAATTCAGAAACAAACTAGTCAGATCAAAATATTTCATCATCTTTTATTTACATACCCACTATATAAATTCATTCATGTCCTTCAATTTAATGTCTGAGCTTTGAAAGATACTCTTATTTTCTGTTGCATCTTGGGCTTTCTTTTTCTCTTAAATATGTGTGTGTATAAACTCTTATCTGGATTATATTCTTTTAGTAGAGATTTAGTCATTTATTTAAAAAAATTCATTAAGTGCCTACTATGTGTCAGACCTTATCCTAGGTCATGGGCACAAAGCAATCAATAAAACAAAGTCTTTGCTCTCATGGAATTTATAATCTGCTTGGAACTTACAGTTGTATAGTCTGGTTGGTAAAGATTTTGTGTATATACACCACACATATATGTATCTCTCTCTACATATGTACGCATACACATATATGCCATGTCTACATACATTTAAATGTATATATATGTATGTGTGTTTTGTGATGCAAACTAATATGAAAAATAAAGAAAGGGACAGAGAAATTCACAGGGTTGCTATTTTAGCTTGTCAGAAAATGCCTCCCGATGTAGTAACATTTCAGTACAGACATAGATTAAGTGAAAGAGTGAGACAGGACAATATCTCAGGAAAGAACAATTCAGGCCAAGGAAGAAAGCTTGCTTTGTATGTTTGTGGAATCACAAAGAAGTGATGCAGGTGGAGCACTGGGACAGGAGAGTGAGAAATGAGGTCTGAGGTGTTGCCAGGAGCCAGGACACGCAGGGCTTTGTGGGCCTTAATAAGGACTTTGGAATTTTTTCTCTATAAAATGGGCATATACTGGAGGGTTTTGAGTTGAGGAAGGGCATAATCTGGCTTATGTTTTTAAAAAATGCTATGTGTGTGATGTATAAATAGACTACAGTGGAACAAATGTAGAAGCAGGCAGATACATTGGGAGACTATTAGCATAAAACAGACAAGAAATGGTGATGCTTGGGCTGATGTGGGGTCTGTAGAGGGGTGAGATTCTCACTCCATTTCAAAGGTAGAACCAACAGGCTTTGCTGATGTTTGGATATGGAACGTGAGAAGAAGAAAAGCTAAGATGACTCCATGATTTTTGACTAAAAATCTGGAAAAATAGACATTACTATTTTACTGAGAGGGAAAAATAATATTAGATATGTACTGATTTCCAAAGTCTTTCCTAGGAGTGTAACAATTCTCACAGGATGTAAAAACTCAGAAAGACTGAATTGGTCCAGGACCTCTTTATGTTACTTTGTGAGCATTTTTCACACTTGCTAATGAAAGTTCAGGTTGGCGGCAGGGATAAAAATGATTGGTGAAGCTATTAGTGAAATATTCACAGAGGCTAACAACTATCTTGCTTGACAGGCAGAAACAATGACTACTTAAGTGGCTTTAGGGACTGCGAGTGGCCTAAAAAATCCACTAGCTTAAAGAAATGTCAATCTTACCAGAGAGTCCCTGACTTCACCATTTGTTTGCTAGTATAAAAGAAATAGAGAAGTTTCCCTGCCATGGTTGGATTTTAAATCAGTACTAAATGTTTAAATGCTAAAAATGAAATTGATTTAATTCTCCTTTATAATTATCAGGAAAAGATTTGTTGTTTTTTGCTCCTGGGAGTAGAAAGGAGAACTCTAGGACCACTTAGTATACTGATACCTTTTATACAGACAGAAAAATAGACAAAAGCATGATTAAAAAAAGATACTTAGTAGAAAATTTTTAGACAATATATAAAAATAATTCTTCAAATTTGTGTAATGGACTGATTTTTTTCTTGATATATGCTTTCTGATATTTATGTTTACATTTCATAAAATCCAGGATAATTTATTGCATTCTCTTCTGAAGGCTCTAGGAGAGAATCCATTTCTTTGCCTTTTCCAGCTACCTGCAATTCATGATCCCCTTCTTCCATCTTCAAAACTAGCAATGGGGGTTGAGTCCTTCTCAAATCCCATCATACTGACCTCCCCTTCCCTCTCCCTCTTCTACTTTTAAGGAACCTTGTGGTTACATTGGACTCACTGGAATAATTCAGGATAATCATCTCAATATCCTTAACTTAATCACACTTGAAACATCTTTTGCCATGTAGGGTATCATATGCACAGGTTCTGGGGATTATAATGTAGAAAGCACTGGTGGGCCATTACCCTGCCTACCACACCCTTCATGTACCTTGTTGCCACTGGACTCATAAATATGGTTATTTATCATCATGCTTCAGAGTGCCAGGTACAAAGTCTGAGCAGGGAGGAAATAACTCATTTACCAAAAAAATTGCATAAAATTTCTAATGTATGTTGCAGATGCCGGAGGAATAGATGTGGGAGTGCCTTTTAAGAGTATTAGACCAAGGAGAACAGAATGTAACATTAGATTGGATCAGTTTTTGAAATGTGTAAATTTGCTAGCTATGTTAGATTTTATATATTAACTTGAACAGCTGGAAAGAGCTTTAATAATTTGTTTTGTTGTTGATTGATGCTTAGATTGAAAGAGGTTGATATCCGGAACTTCCCTAGAATAACGTAAAGGAAGGACTCCAAAAGTTTAAGGAAATATGAGTGTTGAAATATTTATCATGTATGACCTGTGCATTCCCTAATCTTTATATATTCTAAAGAGACCTAAAAGATCCTCACTTAACTAGGGCATTGACCACCAGTGTCCTTAAAAAGCCTAGTGGTGACTGTATTCTGTAGGCTAGTGATGACCACAGGAGATGCTGCCAGTGAGATATATTCTCTGGATTTATTAGGGGTGATGGGATCCAGAATGATGTAACCTAAGTGTCAGTGCTTAAATAGGATCAGAGGCAAGGTAGGTACATTTACAGCAATGGGCAGCAGGAATGAAGTGGTAGTCTGAATATTTTAACTCACAGGAATCTTTGGAGAAGGATATTTTTAAAAAATGATAACATATCAAAGATGTATTTAACTCATTATTGATGGAATCAATAAAATGGTAAAGCTGATTAAAAAAATTATAAGGTAGATAGAATTATTTATAGCCATAGAAAGAAAGAATGCTAGATTAAGATTTATAAATTACATACAAAAAATTTCAATACCCTACAGGATATGTAAGGGTTTCTATGGCATAAAAATAATTTGCATATCTACAGGACAAAATTAATCTGCCTTGTTATAGAAACAGGATCATCCACGTCACTGTCAGTTTTATACTCACCAACACCTACCTTTGCAGAGTTGCAAAATACCACAATCAAACATACATGCCCCTAGGAGTTAGCTAATACTTGTTAGACAAACCTGCTACAAAAGGATCTAACATGACATTGAAAGAACATGCAGTCATACATTTGCCTATTTCCAAGTTTTGGATTTTTTTTTTCTTATCAGTCCCTCCTTTTTAAACACAAATTCTCTTCAACCCTGGCCACAGGCAACTACTGATGCTTTCTGTCACTATAAATAAGATTTGTCCTGCATGAAATCATACACAATGTACTCTTTGTGTCTGAATCTTTTGTTAGTATAAAATTGTCTAGCTAAATATTTTCTAGTATCTATCAGTAGTTCATTATTTTTGTTTTGTTGAGTTGTATTCCATTATATGGATATACCAAAATTTACTTCTACGTTTGTCTACTGGTGGACTTTTTTGTGTGGCTCCAGTTTTTAGCTATTTTGAATGAAGTTGCTAAGAATCTTTATAAGTCTTTATGTGAACATATGATGTTTCCATTTCAACTGGTAAATAACTATGAACGGAATTAATAAGTTGCATGGAATGTGTACACCCTTATAAAAAAGCTGCCAAAAAGTTTTTCAAAGTGGTTAAATCATTTTACATTCTTACCAGTAATGTATCAGGGTTCCAGTGGCTCCCCATTTTTACAAATACTTTGTATTGTTAATCTTCTTTATTTTAGCCATACTAACAGGTGCATAGTGTGTCTTAGTTCAAGCTGCCAAAAGAAAAATACTATAGACTGGGGAACCAACAAACATGTATCAATACTTCTCATAGCTCTAGAGGCTAGGAAGTCCAAGATCCAGGTGCTAGTGTTAGGGCCTGTTTCCTAGCTCATAGATGACTGTTCTTGTTGCACATGACAGAAAGAGAATGAGAGCTCTCTGGGGTCTCTTTTATAAGGACACTAATCCCATTTATGAAGGCTTTACCTCATGAACCAATCACTTCCCAAAGGCCCCATTTCCAAATACCATCTCATTCAGAATTAGGTTTCAACATAAGAATTTTGAGGGACACAAATATTCAGTGTACAGCATAGTGGTAACTTATTGTGGCTATAATTTTCATTTAACTGATCACATTGAACTATTTTTCATGTAGTTGTTTGTCATTAGTATGTCTTCTTTTGTGAGGTACTTAATTAGGTTTTTTGTCTATTTTGGTGGGGAAGTGCTTTGTCTTTTAAATATTTAGTTGTAAAAGTTCTTTATATGTTGATGATAAAAGTCAGTTTCCAAATATACATATTGAGGACATTTTTTTCTCAGTCTGTGGATTGCTTTTTCTATTTTCTTAACACTGTCATTTAAAGAGCAGATGTTTTGAATTTTAATGAAATCCAGCTTGCCAATTTTTCTAAAATGGATGATGCTATTTCCGCCATCTTTGCCTACTCCAGAATCACAAACATTTTGTCCTATGTTTTTTAATAGATGTGCTATATTTTTAAGTCTTATGGTTATGTCTATAATCCACTTTGAGATAAGTTTTTTGTGTGCTGTAATATGAGTCAAGGTTTATGTTTCTTCATATTTATATCTAGTTGTTCTAGCACCATTTATTGAAAAGACTACATTTTCTTTTTCACTGAACTGCCTTTGTCAAAATCAATTAACCCTACATGTGTAGGTCTATTTTGTTCCTTTGAATCCATGGCTTGATCTTTATACCAAAGATAAATTGTCTTGATTTCTTCAGATTTATACTGTCTTGAAGTCAAATAAAGCATGTTCTTCAACTTTGTTCTTTTTAAAAACTATTCTTGGTCTTTTGTATTTCTATATAATTTTAGAATCAACTTATTAATTATCACAAAAAGCCTGCTTGTTTTGTTGGAATTGTAAATATCAAAGCTATATTTCATTTATGTAGAATTATCTCAACAATTAGAAGTCTACGAATTCATGAACATGGTCTACCTCACCATTTCTTTAGATGTTTTAAAACTTTGTCCTACAATGTTTTGAGGTTTTTAATATATAAAGTAGTCACGTAGTCAGCCAAAGAATTAAGGGCAACATTGTGCATCTTTCTGGACTTCCTTTTCTGTGTAGCTCCCTCATCTGTAGAATACTGTTCTGTAATTTCCAGCTACCTAAACTTCCCTCAATCCAGCTTTTCACTCTTTAACTCAATGAAATCACTGTGTTTTCTTTGGAATCTTCCCCATGAACTTAGATCTGGACTGTGCTTCCAGACAGAAATCCAGGGCAATGTAAGTCTCACTGATTTGTTTCCTGTCTCTTAGTTGTTTCATATATTTTTTGTGCAGTTTTTACATTATGAATGGTGAAAGAGCTAGTTGGCTTTTGGTACTCTACCTTGGTCAGAAGCAGAAATCCTAAAAATCATTGTATGTAACGGAAAAGAAAATAATTTAATTTCTAATTAGTAAATGAGTTCTCAAAGCACTGTTTAAATCTTTATTCATTGATTTGAAATATCAACTTTATCATAAAGTTTATTCTTAATTATACTTATATCTCTTTCTGGACTTGCTATTCTCTTGCTATTCATATGTTTGTTTATACTTAAGGAAGTATCTAATAGTTTAATAATAGGAAGTTGAAAATATATTTTAGAATCTTGTAGTGTAATACCTTCTAATGATCTTTCATTTCTTGTAATTGATCAAGTATGATATGCTATGATGAAAATAGGAATATAAGATATTGTGTATTTGTTTTAAATATGTCATTTATCCACAGAATTTTTCTTCTTTTATTAAAAAAAAATTTAACCTTATTTTGGTAAATTATATATTTTTCTGAACTTAGTTGTTTAGTAGTGTTTAGATTTGGTGAAGAACAAGAAAAGATTAGTCTGAAGAAACTATTCCTTGTTAAAACAGTTTTATTTTCTCTATGCTATGTTGTAGATGAATGGATGAACTGGTATATCTGAGCTATTAGTGAGAAACTTGTACAAATTCAAAGTAATGTTAATAATTTTAAACTTATAAATGTTAAATGTAATGTAAGGGTTTACGATGAACAGTCTACCTAAGGAATTGAGAACTTGATTTGATTCAGTCTTATAACAATAGAAGTATATTTTTGAAGGTTGAGTAACTTATGAAAGATATTGAATTTAACTAAGTAAATAAAAATTCCAATAAAAGTATGAACTTTTGAAAACTGAATATAATATTATATAGAGATATGAGAAATTCATATATGAAAGCTACAGTTGAAATTAAGTTTGCAGAAAGAAACATAAATATTAAAAACCTTACGTAAATGCAGGAGACATATGTGAAAGAAGAAAAATTGTTCATTTGACTCTAGAAGGATTTCACTTTGATCATTCATTGACTTATTCAATCAACAAACATTTATTGAGCTTAGATAGCATCTGCAGTATAACACATGGATATTTATTGGGAGAATAAAGTGATATAAGACTTTCTCTAACTTCAGTGAATTCACATGTTCATAAAGATCAAATTAATTTTTATACAAATGTTAAAAGTAATAATATAGTTATTCTCTTAATGAATAGATATATGATCTATAAATTTTGTAACACTAAATGATAACCATGCTAATATTATGAATTATGTTAGCCTACTATAAATATTTTCCAGGTTTAAAAATACTGCTTTATTATATTTGCATATTTTATACCAAGCAAATAACCTAGCAATCTTTTTTTTTTTGAAATGCCATCCACATCTTTTTTAAAAAATTAATTAATTAATCATTTGTTAACGTCTTTATGGAGTATAATTGCTTTTTAATGCTGTGTTAGTTTCTGCTGTATAACAAAGTGAATCAGCTATACATATACATATATCCCCATATCTCCTCCCTCTTGCATCTCCCACCCACCCTCCCTATCCCACCCCTCTAGGTGAACACAAAGCACCGAGCTGATCTCCCTGTGCTATGTGGCCGCTTCCCACTAGCTCTCTATTTTATATTTGGCAGTGTATATATGTCCATGCCACTCTTTCACTTCATCCCAGCTTACCCTTCCCCCACCCTGTGTCCTCAAGTCCATTCTCTATGTCTGCATCTTTGCATTTCTCTGATGATTAGTGATGTTGAGCATCCTTTCATGTGTTTGTTGGCAAACTGTATATCTTCTTTGGAGAAATGTCTATTTAGGTCCTCTGCCCATTTTTGGGTTGGGTTGTTTGTTTCTTTGATATTGAGCTGCATGAGCTCCCTGTTTATTTTGGAGGTTAATCCTTTGTCAGCTACTTCATTTGCAAATATTTGCTCCTTTTCTGAGGGTTGTCTTTTCGTCTTGTTTACGTTTTCCTTTGCTGTGCAAAAGCTTTTGAGTTTCATTAGGTCCCATTTGTTTATTTTTGTTTTTATTTCCATTTCTCTAGGAGGTGGGTCAAAAAGGATCTTGCTGTGATTTATATCATAAAGTGTTC
>NC_041223.1:34357591-34370230 GCF_002837175.3 Physeter macrocephalus | reverse complement strand
TGTGTAGATTGCTTTGGGTAGTAGAGTCATTTTCACAATGTTGATTCTTCCAATCCAAGAACATGGTATATCTCTCCAGCTGTTTGTATCATCTTTAACTTCTTTCATCAGTGTCTTATAGTTTTCTGCATACAGGTCTTTTGTCTCCTTAGGTAGGTTTATTCCTACCTAAGAATGTTGTTGCAATGATAAATAGGAGTGTTTCCTTAATTTCTCTTTCATATTTTTCATCATTAGTGTATAGGAATGCAAGAGATTTCTGTGCATTAATTTCTATGTTGAATAATAGTGGTGAGAGTGGCCAACCTTGTCTTGTTCCTGATCTTAGTGGAAATGGTTTCAGTTTTTCACCATTGAGGACGATGTTGGCTGTGGGTTTGTCATATATGACCTTTATTATGTTGAGGTATGTTCCCTCTATACCTACTTTCTGGACAACCTAGCAATCTTAACAACTGAAAAAAAATAGTCACAAACGTTACCACAATTTTAATCAATGAGAAAAAGGATCCATAGTTTGTCCCTCTGAATTTGCTTCTTTCCCTTGGGCTTCCCTTAAACCTGGGAAAATAAAAACTTCAGCCAGTTAAGTGCCTGAGAGAAAGCAGTTCCTGGGGGAACAGAGAGATCACGAAAAGGAGACTAAAGATATTTAAGCACAAGATCGTATTCTGAAACCATGCCTCTTGTGTGTGTACCTCAGGAATTCAAACCAGTATTATTGCTTCACCTGCCATGTTACTCATATGGCTTCTTTAACTTTGTCTTGCCCTAATCATTCACTTCCTCCTTTACCCTCGTATCATCTGTGCTTCCTCCTTAGTTGAAGTGGGACTTAGGCATGCCATTCCAGAACATTTGAGAACACAGAAAAACTGTGCCCCGCCCCCCCCGGTACTCCCCTGCACTCCTTAAAAGTAACTGCAAGAAATTCTGATTAATTCTCTGTGACAAATTCTAACTGAGGATTGCATGCAACAGAGATCACATTTACAAATTTACACATCCATCCAAGTCTTCATTACAGTATATTTCTATGCGTTTCATGAACTCATAAGCATTGGCAGAAAAAAACCATGTAGATATCTATTGCCCTGTCTTACATTAGACAGTCACTGACAGTCTGGTGCACTGGTTATTTACTTCTTGAGAAATTTTTACTTACTCTCATATTTAAATGTGTCACTCTGAAGGAAATTTACTCTCTCCTTCTCCCTCCCAAACCCCAGCATTATTATCTTTATCTTCTGGGATACAGATATCATGACCCTTCCCTATATTCTTTCTGGTGTTGATAGAACTTATTCCTGTCCCAGGGATCTTGGAATACTCTCTTTGATCAAACCACAGTTTCTTTGTCTCTGAAACAAACAAGTGAATAAACAATTAAAGCTCTGATGCTAGCTTCCTGGAATTTTGCCTCTTACTAGTTTCTATGTCACTGACATATGTATTCTTCATGTGAAGGACATTGTAAAGGCACAATGCTGGTACCATGCATAAAATTTCTCCACTTTCAAATTTTAGGAATTTAATAAGTGGGAATTGACTCTAAAGGAAAAATGAGACTGATTTTTATGGAATGAATTTTTATACCTTGAGCAGCGTGTCCTAAAACAAGACTACAGAATATCCTGTGGTATGATTCATGAAAACACAAAGGATTTTATGGTATAATATGCAGTATAATAAGCATAAACTATGTCTCATCTTGTAGATTCAATGAATTTAAACATAATAGTTTCTCTTATATGTCCTATTGAAGAAATCTGCTTGGCATAATAATTCCCAAGTTTATTTGAAAAGTCGTTTAGTGCATTGGTTAGGAGTTCAAAGTCTGTAGTCAGGTAACTCAAGAGCACATTCCGACTCTGCCATTTGCCAGTTGGGTGACCTTTGGCCAGTTATTTGATCTCTTTTTTCCTCAGTTTCATCATCTATAAGGTGGAGATAATAATAATAACTGCCTCATAAGTTTCTTGTGAAGATTGAATGAGTTAATATATGTCAAGTGCTTAGAATAGTATTTGATATAAGTGCTCCCAAAAGATTTTGATTATGATTTAACTTTGGTATCCTTTTTTTAAAAAAAATGTAGCACCTACTAGTAGCTTGTTATTAATAACTCACTTATCATTCACTGACTAATTCACAGATGCTGGTCATATGTGAGCTATTGTGTTAGTCAGTTTGGGTTGCTCTAACAGAATATCACAGACTGAGTGGCTTAAACAAAAACATTTATTTCTCACAGTTATGAATGCTAGGATGTCCAAGATCAAGGTGCTTGCAGATCCTGTGTCGGTGAGGGCCCACTTACTGGCTTATAGATGGCTGTCTTCTTCTTGTACCTTCACATGATGCAGAGCAGAGAGTGAGGAAGCAAGATTCAATTTCTTTTTTTATAAGGGCACTAATCGCACTCAAAAGAGTCCAACTCTCATGAACTAATTACTCCTCAAAGGTCTACCTCTAACCATCATCACATTAGGGATTAGAATTTCAACATATGAATTTTAGGGGGGACACAAACAGTCTGTAACAGCTGTACTACTAATATTTATTTCTATTTTAAAGATAGGCAAACAGAAACATAGATTAAATTGTTTCATTTAATCAACAAATATTCACATGGCAAAATGTATCAGACATACATTTGTAGATAAGAGGCACCCATATAGTAGAATTTTGGTCTCTCTGACTCCAAAGCTTATGCTAGCAATGGATGGGCTTAACAGTTTTATTCTGTTATTTAAGATACTTCAGACATTGAACATGACCATCTACTACCAAGATCTCACTTGCAGAAGAATCTATTATGTTCTTGGAACTTGGCACATTTAAGAGTGCTAATAGGTTTTTCCATGGCTGATTGCATCAGAGGTAAGTTTCTGACCCAAGGATGGATGATCAGTTGCCTGATGAGTTCTGCCAAACAGCGATCATAGGTGATTAAATGAACAATTCCAGACTTTCTCTTATGGCATTTGAATATCGGACATACTGAGAGGGAGTCTTTAATCTCATGAATACTGGATGGAGAGCCAGAATGTTGATAATTCACCCATAATGGTTAAGTCCTAGGCTCAAAACACTCACTTCTGATAAAACAATAAGAGCCAGGTTTGTCTGATTTTGTGCTAGAGCTACCACTATATTTCAATGTCTATGAGGTCTGGTTTGTTGCTGTTCCCATTTTCCTTTCTTCCCACATATCCTTTAGTAACAGGAAATTTTTGACTAGCTAAGGTAGTGCAAAGATGCTGCTGACACTTTTCTCTAGCTCTACCTGCTACAAATATCAGTATCCACATGTGTGAAGTATCTTTGTTTCCTAATTAGAAAAAGAGGGAAGAATTTTAGAGTATGGATTTTTTGAAAGTAAGAGGATAGAGAAACTGATTCTTCAACTTTTGAGCCCTTTAAAAGGGAATTAAACTCAACCACAGGGGTTGTAAAGAGATTTAATTTCCTTTATCCTTTGAAAGAACTTTGTGGCATTCAGGCAAGAGATTGTGACCAAATTTAACAGAACTCTTTGTGTAGATGTTGTACACACAGGGACCCTGCAGAGCAGGGTTTATTTTCACAGTCAAAGTATAGCCCAAAGTTAGTAAAAGGTTATTCTTCCCACATCTGCATTGAATACAGCATCCTTCTCGTCCTTTAGAGTCCAACAACATGGGGCATTGGAGTTTTCATTACTAGAAGCAGCCACTCTTTTCCAAGGGCTTCTGCAATTGGGGAGTGTGAACTTATGTTAAACCTGAAAGGAGAGCTGAAGATGAGTATAAATGTGACATGATGACTGCAGCTGACAGGCTGTTTTTTAAGCATAATCGAAACATTCTTTGGGCACTTCCAGAAAAAGCTAAAAAACCTGGAGAGCAAGTTGAGGGGAGCTTATTTCTTGCTTAGGCAAGTAGGAGAGAGGTTGATGACTCATAATTAAATATCTCTCAATTAAAAAAAAATTCACAATCTGTTAAGTCTTGGGAATACTGGTTATAATTAAAATAAATTCCTATCGACTGAAATAATAACAGCATATCCTAAAAGATTTCTTCCAGTCTGAAAGAGCTTACCTATCATGATTGTATGATATACTGCCTACAAAAAGGGAGTACAGACAGCAGTATTGAGAGATTTTTTTTCCTACTAAATTAATTTAAGGATTGAGAAGTCTGAGTTTTATTTTGTTATTTTTATTTTTTTGCTTTTTCAAACCAGAAGTGGTTACAATCAAAGAAATAAACAACAAACTAAGAATCACATGGTAGATTCTTACTTATTCATATTCTCATAGTAGTAAATAGTTGAATTAATTTGTACAATTTAACAAACTGTTAACAATTACTATTAAAAATACATATACTTCTTTTTATTCAACTTTTTATTTATTTCACTAGAAGTTGCGAAAATAGTACAGGGAGTATGCATCCTCCAGCTTCTGTCAGTGGTGACATATTACAAAGTACATTATCCAAAACAGGATATAGATATTGGCAAATTACAATTAACTAGACCAATTCCTCAAATACTGCAAACCACCAAAACTCACTCAAGATGAAATAGATAATCTGAATACTTCTGTGAATATTAGAGAAATTGATCTTTAATTTAAAAGCTTCTGGAAAACACATTCCCAGATGGTTTCACTGGAGAATTCTACCAAGTACTTAAAGAATAGTTAAGATCAGTTTTACATAATTTCTTCCAGAAGACAAGAGAGGAGGAAACACTTCCCTTTTTTTTGAGGCTAGCATGACCCTACTATGAAAACCAGATGAAGATTGTACAAAAAAACAAACTACTTCTTCATGAACATAGACACAAAAATCAGCAACAAAATATTAGCAAATTGAATCTAGCAGTGTATTAAAAATGCTATGTATAATAACCAAGTGGATTTTATTCCCGCTATGCAAGGCTAGTTCAACACTTGAAAATCCATTAATGTGTCTGCATGCTAAAAACTACAGAACCATGGTAAAAGAAATATAAAAGATCTAAATAAATGGAGAGGGAAGCAATGTTCATGGATTAGAAAGTTCAACATAATAACGATGTCAATTCTCCACAAACTGATCTATAGATTAATCACTATTCTTATCAAATTGTCAAAAAGATCTTTTTTGTAGACTTAGACAAATATATCTTAAAATAGGTATGGAAAGGCAAAGGAACTAGAATAGCCCAAGCAGTTTTGAAAAGAAGAATAAAGCTAGAGGAATCACACTACCTAATTTTCATACACTGTAATATATATATATAAATTTATGTCTCTACTTTTAAATTAATTAATTAATTGATTTCTTCCAGTTATATTGAGATATAATGAACATACAACACTGTGTAAGTAAGTTTAAAGTGTACAGCATAATGATTTTACTTACATATGTCGTGAAAATGACTATCACAAAAAGTTTAGTGAACATCCAACATCTCATATAGATAAAAAATTAAAGAAAAAAATTTTTTGTGTGATAAGGACTCAGGATTTATCATCTTAACAGCTTTCATATATAACACATAGCAATGTTAATTATATTTATCATGTTGTACATTACATTCTTAGTACTTATTCATGTTATAAGTGAAAGTTTGTAGTACCTTTTGACTGCCTTCATCCAATACCCTTACCCCATCCCTGGCCCCTGGTAGCCACAAATCTGATCTTTTTTTTTTTCTATGAGTTTGTATGTTCGAAGTATAGTTTACCTACAACTCTTTATTAGGTCCTTTTGAACAACATAGTGATTTTTTTCCCATACATTTCAAAATGATCACCACAATAAGTCTAGCTATGATATTTGACCAAAGATATTACTTAGTTGTTAACTATGTTCCCCACACTGTACATTTCATCCCATGACCCACTTATTTTGCGACTGGAAGTTTGTACCTCTTAATCTCTGTGTCCTATTTCTTTCCTTCCCCCAAACCCCCTCTGGTAATCACCTGTTTGTTCTCTGTATCTATAATTCTGTTTTTTTTTTAACATCTTTATTGGAGTATAATTGCTTTACAATGGTGTGTTAGTTTCTGCTTTACAACAAAGTGAATCAGTTATACATATACATATGTTCCCTTATCTCTTCCCTCTTGCATCTCCCTCCCTCCCACCCTCCCTATCCCACCCCTCTAGGTGGTCTCAAACCACCTAGCTATAACTCTGTTTTTGTTTTATGAGGTTTGTTCACTTTTTTTTTTAAGATTCCACATATATGTGAAATCATACAGTATTTGTCTTTCTCTGTCTAACGTATTTTTCTTAGCATAATGCCCTCTAGGTCATCCACGTTGTTGCAAATGACAAGATTTCATTCTTTTCTATGGCTGAGTAATATTCCATTTTGTGTGTGTGTGTGTGTGTGTATACACACACATACACATATATGTATGTATATAACCACATCTTCTTTATTCATTCATCTATTGATGGGTATTTGGGTTGCTTCCATATCTTGGTTATTGTAAATAATGCTGTAGTGAACATAGGGGTATATATATCTTTCTAATTAGTGTTTGTGTTTACTTTGGATAAATACCCAGGATTGTAATTGCTGCATCATATGGTAGGTCGGTCTTTAACTTTCTGAGTAATCTCCATACTGTTTTGTGTAGTGGCTGCGCCAACTTAACATGCCCACCAACAGTGCAGGAGGGCTCTCTCTTCTCCACATTCTGGCTAACACTTGTTATTTGTGGACTTTTGGATAAGTGCCATTCTGACAGGTGTGAGATGATAGCTCATTGGGGTTTTGATTTGCATTTACCTGATGATTAGTGATTTTGAGCATCCTTTCATGTGCCTGTTGGCCATCTGTATGTCTTCTTTGGAAAAATTTCTATTCAGATCCTCTGCCTACTTTTAAATCAGTTTGTTAGCTTTTTTAAAATGTTGAATTGTATGAGTTCTTTGTATATTTTGGATATTAACTTCTTATCAGATATAGTACTTGCAAGTATCTTCTTCCATTCAGTAGATGGTATATTTGTTTGGGTGATAGTTTCCTTCACAATGCAAAAGCATTTGGGTTTGATGTAGTCCTGTTTGTTTATTTTTGCTTTTGCTTCTCTTGTCTGAAGAGACATATCCAAAAAAAAAATTACTAAGACCAGCGTCAAAGAGAGTACTGCCTATGTTTTCTTCTAGAAGTTTTATGGTTTCAGGTCTTACATGTGTCTTTAATCCATTTTGAATTTATTTTTGTGCATGGTATGACAGAGTAGTCCAGTTTGATTCTTATGTACATAGCTGCTCCATTTTCCCCACGCTATTTATTGAAAGGCTTTTTTCGCATTGTATATTCTTGTCTCCTTAGTCATAGATTAATTGCCAATACAAGTGTGGGTTCATTTCTGGGCTCTCTTCTGTTCCATTGATCTATGTGTCTGATTTTGTGCCGGTACCATACTATTTTGATTACAGTAGCTTTGTAGTATAGTTTGAAATCAGGGAACGTGATACATCCAGCTTTGTTTTTCTTTCTCAAAGTTGTTTTGGCTATTCAGGGTCTTTTGTGTTTCCATAAAAATTTTAGAATTATTTTTTCTAGTTCTGTGAAAAATGCCCATGGTATTTTGATAAGGATTGAATTGCATATGTAGATTGCCTTGGGTTGTGTGATCATTTTAACAATATTAATTCTTCCAGTACATGAACATGGTATATCTTTCCACCTGTATTGCCTTTAATTTCTTTTATCCATGTCTTATATTTTTCTGAGTATAGCTCTTTTACTTCCTTAGGTAGGTTTATTCATAGGTATTTTATTCTTTTTGATGTGATGGTAAATGGGGTGTTTCCTTAATTTCTTTTTCTGATAGTTCATTGTTAGTATATAGAAATGCAACAGATTTCTGCATATTAATTTTGTATCCTGCAATTTTACCGAATTCATTGATGAGCTCTAGTAGTTTTTTGAGAGTGTCTTAATTATTTTCTGTGTGTAGTATCATTTCATCTGCAAACTGACCATTTTACTTCTTTCTTTCCAGTTTCGATTCCTTTTATTCCTTTTTCTAGTCTGATTGCTCTGGCTAGGACTTCCAATACTATGTTAAAAAAATGGTATGAGTGGGCATCCTTGTCTTGTTCCTGATCTTAGAGTAAATGCTTTCAGCTTTTCACTGTTGAGTATGATGTCAGCTATGGGCTTCTCAGATATGGCCTTTATTATATTGAAGTATATTCACTCTATACCCACTTTGTTGAGAGTTTTTATCATAAATGAATGTTGAAATTGGTCAAAAGCTTTTTCTGCGTCTATTGAGATGATTATATGATTTTTATTCTTCAGTGTGTGACTATGGTGTATAACATTGATTGATTTGCAGATATTGAACCATCCTTGCATCTCTGGGATAAATTCCAATTGATCATGATATATGATCTCTATGTATCTTTTTATATGTCTCTACTTAACATGCTCAATTTTCCTAGCTTTGGAATATATAAAAAACAGTTATAACGATGAACATGTTTTCATATTCTCTCTGCTCATCCTAACATCCGTTCCAATTCTGGGTCAGTTACAGTTGATTGGTTTTTGTCCTAACATAATTTCCTCTTCTTTGGGTGCTTGCTGATTTTTTTTAATTGAATGGCAGAAATATAAATTTTACTTATTTGGTGCTATGTACTTTTGTATTTCTAGAAATATTCTTGATCTTTATTCTCAATGCAGTTATTAATACTTGGAAATAGTTTGATTCATTCTGGTCCTGTTTTTAAAATTCGATTTTCAGGACAAGTGCACCATTGAAGTCTAATTTTACTCCATTACTGAGTTGAGACCCTTCTGAGTACTCTACACAATGCAGCTTGAACTACGAGGTTTTTCCAGTCTGGCTGGTGGGAACAGGCACTATTTCTGGTTTTGGGTGAGCACCAGATACTGCTCCCTTTATATATTTAAGGTGTTTTTTTCCCCCTGGCCTTGGGTGATCTCCTCACATTAATGCACCAGTGAGTACTTGTCTATATACTAGAGGGGAACCTAGTAGTTCTCTGGGGTTCAATCTCTGTGAAGCTGTATTCTCACTGATACCCTTTCCTTTGACTCTTGTCACCTTGGTCTTTCTGGATTTTCAGCTCTGTTTTCTCTACCCAGGGAATCTGTTAGTATCCTCCATTGTGACCCCTCCCTGCAAAGACGCCTGGAAATTGTTTTAAGGCAGTAAGCTGGGACAGTAGTAGAAGTCACCACTTTGCGTCTCATATCTCAGGAATCACTGCCCTTCATGTGATATATTGAAAATGTTTCATATATTTTCTTTTTGTTTTTCAGTTGTTTCAAGTAGGAAGGTAAATTCAGTCCCCACTACTCCTTCTTGGCCAGATGTGTAAGTTCCACCATTCTGTTTTACCTGGACATCTTTAATGTTTCCTATATCTCTCCCTTCCTTCATTTTCACTCTCTTCTAATAAATTCCTTTTGCTGCAACCAGAATAATCCTTCTAAAATAAATAGTTGATCAAGAACTCTGCTAAAACACTTCATGACTTCTCATAGCATTTAGCATGAAAAATAAAATCTAATTAAAGCTTAATATGATTTTGAGGCCTTCTGTCTAAATCTGACCATAATCCTTTCAATCCAGTATCTTCCATTTCTTCCTTTTATACCCTATACTCCAGCCTCACTTAACCTGGAGTTCTTCAAATGTATGAGATAGTCTTGCATCTTTAGATGTTCACACGTCCTTACCCCCTTCTCCTACGTATACTCTGTTCACCCTTCACTTCTTCATTTGAAGTATACTTTCTCTGGGTTTAACTTAAGTACTTAGCACATAACAGGAAAATAAGAAATATTTCCTTTAGCATGTTGTTATTTGCGGTTGGTGTGGGAAGGATATGTTGAAAATAGACTAATCCTGTATGTCTGGGACATTTTATTTTTAAAATTAAATGAATTCTAAATAAAATTAAGTTACTAATGTTTATATTCTCAAGATCTTTCAATTTCTACTGAAGAGTTATGAGCGTGGCTGTTTTCAACACTTGAGTTTGCAATGGAGTTTACCCACCTGCTCCCTTTTCTCGTTTTTCCTACTAAGTCATCTTGGCCTTTCTCCAGGGCTCTCTGTTTAGTGCCACATTTCACCCAGTTCTAGGTTGGCATGATCATTCAATTTTATTCCAGGAAAGGCTCTTCTACTTCTTCCCCAAGCCAGCTGGCATCTTCTTAAAATCCTTTGCAATATTCGTGGCCTATCTCATGTTCCAGGTTCTTCTTGCCTTGGCTTTTTCTCATAACACACCAGATTCCCTAATGAGGCAAAGACTATTTGTCTTGACTGCTGGTGGGCAGAATTCCTAGTCTCATTACAAATAACCAAGTAGAAATTATTTAGAAAGAAAATATGGCATTTAAAATTTTTTAAATAATAAAGGTCGAAAATAAAGTGCAAAATTTTATTTCTACACTTTAGATAAAGATCCTCAAGAGAATATTCTCATAAAAAGATGATGTTAGTTATTGTCATATATTTTGGATCGTGTTTCAGAGTATTTTTTTATTTAAATGACTTTAAAGTATGTGTACAGGGCTTCCCTGGTGGCGCAGTGGTTGAGAATCCACCTGCCGATGCAGGGGACACGGGTTCGTGCCCCAGTCCGAGAAGATCCCACATGCTGTGGAGCGGCTGGGCCCATGAGCCATGGCCTCTGAGCCTGCGCGTCCGTAGCTTGTGAAATTATTTAGAAAGAAAATATGGCATTTAAAATTTTTTAAATAATAAAGGTTGAAAATGAAGTGCAAAATTTTATTTCTGCACTTTAGATAAAGATCCTCAAGAGAATATTCTCATAAAAAGATGATGTTAGTTATTGTCATATATTTTGGAACGTGTTTCAGAGTATTTTTTTATTTAAATGACTTTAAAGTATGTGTACAGGGCTTCCCTGGTGGCGCAGTGGTTGAGAATCCACCTGCCGATGCAGGGGACACGGGTTCGTGCCCCAGTCCGAGAAGATCCCACATGCTGTGGAGCGGCTGGGCCCATGAGCCATGGCCTCTGAGCCTGCGCGTCCGTAGCTTGTGCTCCACAACGGGAGAGACCACAACAGTGAGAGGCCCGCATACCGCAAAAAAAAAAAAAAAAAAAAAGTATGTGTACAATGTTTTTTGGAAAATAATTATTTTTTCCTGCTTTTTATTTTAGGGGCCTTCTTGAGTACAGACTGGGTTAATATTTGAATCATATATCCATTTGTCATAAAGTATTTATTAAGCAGAGCTATATGCAAAGAACTGTGCTTTGTTGATCCTTTGTTGATCCTTATGTGGGACACATAAGGAACAACAAAAGACGTGGTCTCTGCCGTCATGTATAATTATGTGAATAGATCATAGAAGGCCAATTATTGATTTCAGGATGAGCTACAAAATTTTACAACATCTATAATTCCTAACTATGCTACATACCTATTATGTTTTTTGTACTTTGTAGAAACATACATTAATTAACATTTATCTTCCTTTGTATCTTAGTGTTTCTAAGTTTGTATCGCAGTGGAACAGGATTGGACTAATATTTATCTTTATTTTACCACACACACTCATCAGTGGCTCTTGCATATCTTATTAGTTTGTTTTTATATATTAGTTTAGCTTGCAAGCAGTAGTATAACTGACACCAATTAACATAACACCCAATTTAGAAAATGAAACATCTAATGATCTGGTTTTTACTATTTCTACCCCAACCTCCGTCTCACCACCTTCTGTCACTATTATCTTGGATCATATATGGATATTATGTTGCTATTAAAAATATGTCTTAGTCATTGCTCAGACATATTTAACAAGTAGATTGTTTTGTTTTAATTTTTTAATTTTATAAGAATATGTTATACAATATTTTAAGTTTTTGGACTTATTATTCCCACTTAAATATATTTATTTATTTATTTATTTAAATTTTGAATTTTATTTTATTTATTTTTTTATATAGCACGTTCTTATTAGTCATCAATTTTATACACATCAGTGTATACATGTCATACCCATTCACCCAATTCATCACACCACTACCCCCACCCCCCCCTGCAACTTGCCGCACTTGGTGCCCATACGTTTGTTCTCTACATCTGTGTCTCAAATTCTGCCCTGAAAACCAGTTCATCTGTACCATTTTTCTAGTTTCCACATACATGTGTTAATATACGATATTTGTTTTTCTCTTTCTGACTTACTTCACTCTGTATGACAGTCTCTAGATCCATCCACGTCTCAACAAATGACCCAATTTCATTCTTTTTTATGGCTGAGTAATATTCCATTGTATATATGTACTACATCTTCTTTATCCATTTGTCTGTTGATGGGCATTTAGGTTGCTTCCATGACCTGGCTATTGTAAAGAGTGCTGCAGTGAACATTGGGGCGCATGTGTCTTTTTGAATTATGGTTTTCTCTGGGTATATGCCCAGTAGTGGGATTGCTGGATCATATGGCAATTCTACTTTTAGTTTTTTAAGGAACCTCCATACTGTTCTCCTTAGTGGCTGTATCAATTTACATTCCCACTAACAGTGCAGGAGGGTTCCCTTTTCTCCACACCATCTCCAGCATTTGTTGTTTGTAGATTTTCTGATGATGCCCATTCTAACTGGTGTGAGGTGAT
>NC_041223.1:34356085-34357038 GCF_002837175.3 Physeter macrocephalus | reverse complement strand
ATTAATTAGTGATGTTGAGCAGCTTTTCATGTGCTTCTTGGCCATCTGTATGTCTTCTTTGGAGAAATGTCTGTTTAGATCTTCTGCCTATTTTTGAATTGGGTTGTTTGTTCTTTTAATATTGAGCTGCATGAGCTGTTTATATATTTTGGAGATTAATCCCTTGTCCATTGATTCATTGGCAAATATTTTCTCCCATTCTGAGGGTTGTCTTTTTTGTCTTGTTTGTAGTTTCCTTTGCTTTACAAAAGCGTTTAAGTTTCATTAGGTCCCAATTGTTTATTTTTGTTTTTATTTCCATTACTGTAGCAGGTGGATCAAAAAAGATCTTGCTGTGATTTATGTTAAAGAGTGTTCTTCCTATGTTTTCCTCTAAGTGTTTTATAGTATCCGGTCTTACGTTTAGGTCTCTAATCAATGTTGAGTTTATTTTTGTGTATGGTGTTAGGGAGTGTTCTAATTTCATTCTTTTATATGTAGCTGTCCAGTTTTCCCAGCACCACTTAATGAAGACACTGTCTTTTCTCCATTGTATATCCTTGCCTCCTTTCTCAGAGATTAGTTGACCATAGGTGCATGGGTTTATCTCTGGTCTTTCTGTCTTGTTCCATTGATCTATTTTTCTGTTTTTGTGCCAGTACCATATTGTCTTGATTACTGTAGCTTTGTAGTATAGTCTGAAGTCAGGGAGTCTGATTCCTCCAGTTCCCTTTTTCTCCCTCAAGACTGCTTTAGCTATTCGGGGTCTTTTCTGTCTCCATACAAATTTTAAGATTTTTTGTTCTAGTTCCGGAAAAAATGCCATTGGTAATTTGATAGGGATTGCATTGAATGTGTAGATTGCTTTGGGTAGTAGAGTCATTTTCACAATGTTGATTCTTCCAATCCAAGAACATGGTATATCTCTCCATCTGTTTGTATCATCTTTAACTTCTTTCATCAGTGTCTTATAG
>NC_041223.1:34354434-34355790 GCF_002837175.3 Physeter macrocephalus | reverse complement strand
TATAGTATCATGTCATCTGCAAACAGTGACAGTTTTACATCTTCTTTTCCAATTTGTATTCCTTTTATTTCTTTTTCTTCTCTTATTACTGTGGCTAGGACTTCCAAACCTATGTTGAATAATAGTGGTGGGAGTGGACATCCTTGTGTTGTTCCTGATTTTAGAGGAAATGCTTTCAGTTTTTCACCATTGAGAATGATGTTTGCTGTGGGTTTGTCATATATGGCCTCTATTATGTTGAGGTACGTTCCCTTATGCCCACTTTCTGGACAGTTGTTTTTTTTTTTTTTTTTTCGGTACGCGGGCCTCTCACTGTTGTGGCCTCTCCCCACTGCAGAGCACAGGTTCTGGACGCACAGGCCCAGTGGCCACGGCTCACGGGCCCAGCCGCTCCATGGCACGTGGGATCCTCCCAGACTGGGGCACGAACCCGTATCCCCTGCATCGGCAGGCGGACTCTCAACCACTGCGCCACCAGGGAAGCCCTCGGGACAGTTTTTATCATAAATCGGTGTTGAATTTTCTCAGAAGCTTTTTCTGCATCTATTGAGATGATCATATGGTTTTTATTCTTCAATTTGTTAATATGGTGTATCACATTGATTGATTTGCGTATATTGAAGAATCCTTGCCTCCCTGGGATAAATCCCACTTGATCATGTTGTATGATCCTTTTAATGTGTTTTTTGATTCTGTTTGCTAGTATTTTGTTGAGGATATTTTTCTTTTTTTGCGGTACGCAGGCCTCTCACTGTTGTGGCCTCTCCCGTTGCGGAGCACAGGCTCCGGACGCGCAGATTTAGCAGCCGTGGCTCATGGGCCTAGCTGCTCTCGTCATGTGGGATCTTCCCAGACTGGGGCACGAACTCATGTCCCCTGCATCGGCAGGCAGACTCTCAACCACTGCGCCACCAGGGAAGCCCAGTTGAGGATTTTTGCATCTACATTAATCAGTGATATTGGTCTGTAATTTTCTTTTTTTGTAATATGTTCATCTGGTTTTGGTATCAGGGAGACTGTGGCCTCATAGAATGACTTTGGGAGTGTTCCTTCCTCTGCAATTTTTTGGAAGAGTTTGAGAATGATGGGTGTTAGCTCTTCTCTAACTGTTTGATAGAATTCACCTGTGAAGCCACCTCGTCCTGGACTTTTGTTTGTTGGAAGATTTTTAATCACAATTTCAATTTCATTACTTGTGATTGGTCTGTTCTATTTTATTTTATTTTATTTTATTTTTATTTATTTTTTAACATCTTTATTGGAGTGTAACTGTTTTACAATAGTGTGTTAGTTTCTCCTTTACAACAAAGTGAATCAGTTATACATATACATATGTTCCCATATCTCTTCCCTCTT
>NC_041223.1:34350668-34350842 GCF_002837175.3 Physeter macrocephalus | reverse complement strand
TATTCTGCTACTGATCCCATCTAGAGTATTTTTCATTTCATTTATTGTGTAGCTCATTGTTGCTTGCTTCCTCTTTATTTCTTCCAGGTCCTTGTTACCTGTTTCTTGCAATTTGTCTATTCTATTTCCAAGATTTTGAATCATCTTTACTATCATTATTCTGCATTCTTTTTC
>NC_041223.1:34347873-34348963 GCF_002837175.3 Physeter macrocephalus | reverse complement strand
GCCGACAGCCGCGGCTCGCGCCCGTTTCTGGAACTCCTTTACGCGGTGCCCTTAATCCCCTCTCCTTACACCCCAGGAAGCAAAGAGGCAAGAAAAAGTCTCCTGTCTCCTCGGCAGCTCCGCGCCCGTTTCTGGAGCTCCTTTAAGTGGCGCGCTTAAACCCCTCTCCTCGCGCACCAGGAAGCAAAGAGGGAAGAAAAGGTCTCTTGCCTCTTCGGCAGCTCCAGACTTCTCCCGGACTCCCTCCCGGCTAGCCGTGGCGTACTAGCCCCTTCAGGCTGTTTTCACTCTGCCAACTCCAGACCTTTCCCTGGGATCCAACTGAAGCCCGAGGCTCAGCTCCCAGCCCCCGCCCGCCCCGGCGGGTGAGCAGACAAGCCTCTCGGGCTGGTGAGTGCTGGTCGGCACCGATCCTCTGTGCGGGAATCTCTCCGCTTTGCCCTCCGCACCCCGCTGCTGCGCTCTCCTCCGAGGCTCCGGAGCTTCCCCCTCCGCCACCCACAGTCTCCGCCCGCGAAGGGGCTTCTAGGGTGTGGGAACCTTTCCTCCTTCACGGCTCCCTCCCACGGGTGCAGGTCCCGTCCCTATTCTTTGTCTCTGTTTATGCTTTTTTCTTTTGCCTACCCAGGTACGTGGGGGGTTTCTTGCCTTTTGTGAGGTCTGAGGTCTTCTGCCAGCGTTCGGTGGGTGTTCTATAGGAGAAGTTCCACGTGTAGCTGTATTTCTGATGTATCTGTGAGGAGGAAGGTGATCTCCACGTCTTACTCTTCCGCCATCTTGCCTCGATCTCCGGATAGCTATTTTAATGCTTAACAAATTGTATTAATTAGGGGTCTCCAGAGAGATAGAACTGCGAGAGGTGGGGGTGGGGTGGGGGGAGAGAGTGTGTGTGTGTGTGTGTGTGTGTGTGTGTGTGTGTGTGTGTGTGTGTGTGGCAGGGCTGGGGTATGTGCGTGAGGCGAGACGTATAAGCATCTGAGAAGATTTATCACACCAGCAAGTCAGCACAGTGGTTAAATGAGTAATTTAGGGCCAGAGTTGTGGGTTCCAATTCTACCTCCACCATTTATTAGCTTTGTGACCTCTAGGC
>NC_041223.1:34339610-34347863 GCF_002837175.3 Physeter macrocephalus | reverse complement strand
CTTCCCTCTTAGAACTGTTTTTGCTGCATCCCATAGGTTTTGGATTGTAGTGTTTTCATTGTCATTTGTCTCTAGGTATTTTTTGATTTCCTCAGTGGCTATTTAGTAACGTATTGTTTAGCCTCCATGGGTTTGTGTTTTTTACGTTTTTTTCCCTGTAATTCATTTCTAATCTCATAGCTTTGTGGTCAGAAAAGATGCTTGATATGATTTCAATTTTCTTAAATTTATTGAGGCTTGATTTGTGACCCAAGGTGTGATTTATTCTGGAGAATGTTCCATGTGCACTTGAGAAGAAAGTGTAATCTGCTGTTTTTGGATGGAATGTCCTATAAATATCAATTAAATCTATCTGTTCTACTGTGTCATTTAAAACTTCTGTTTCCTTATTTATTTTCATTTTGGGTGATCTGTCCATTGTTGTAAGTGAGGTGTTAAAGTCCCTCACTATTATTGTGTTACTGTCAATTTCCTCTTTTAGAGCTGTTAGCAGTTGCCTTATATATTGAGGTGCTCCTATGTTGAGTGCATATATATTTATAATTGTTATATCTTCTTCTTGGATATAAGAAGAAGATATAACAATTATAAATATATATTTATATTTATAGTATAAATATATTTATATATAGTTATATTATAAATAAATAAATAAATAAATATATATATATATATACACCCAACATATCTTGGGTGCATATTCCTTGTCTCTGGTAACATTCTTTAAAGTTTATTTTATCTGATATGAGTATTGCTACTACAGCTTTATTTTGATTTCCATTTGCATGGAATATCTTTTTCCATGCCCTAACTTTCAGTCTGTATGTGTCCCTCGGTCTGAAATGGGTCTCTTGTAGAGAGCATATATATGGGTGTTGTTTTTTTATCCATTCTGCTAGCCTGTGTCTTTTGGTTAGAACATTTAATCCATTCACGTTTAAGGTGATTATCTATATGTATGTTCCTATGACCATTGTGTTAATTGTTTTGGGTTTGTTTTTGTAGTTTCTTTTCTTCTCTTGTGTTTCTCACTTAGAGAAGTTCCTGTAGCATTTGTTGTAGAGCTGGTTTGGTGTTGCTGAATTCTCTTAGCTTTTCCTTTTCTGTAAAGCTTTTGATTTCTCCATCGAATCTGAATGAGATCCTTGTCCAGTAGAGTAACCTTGGTTGTAGGTTCTTCCCTTTCATCAGTTTAAGTATATCATGCCTCTCCCTTATGGCTTGTAGAGTTTTTGCTGAGAAATCAGCTGTGAACCTTATGGGAGTTCCCTTTTATGTTATTTGTTGTTTTTCCCTTGCTGCTTTCAATAATTTTTCTTTTTCTTTATTTTTTGCCAATTTGATTACTACGTTCTCAGCATGTTTCTCCTTGGGTTTATCCTGTGTGGGACTCTCTGCGCTTCCTGGACTTGGGTGGCTATTTCCTTTCCCATGTTAGGGAAGTTTTCAACTATAAGCTCTTCAAATATTTTCTCTGTTCCTTTCTCTCTTCTCCTTCCGAGACCCTTATAATGCGAATGTTGTTACATTTAATGTTGTCCCAGAGGTCTCTTAGGCTGTCTTCATTTCATTTTCATTCTTTTTCTTTATGCTGTTCCGCAACAGTGAATTCCACTGTTCTGTCTTCCAGGTCACTTATCCGTTCTTCTGCCTCAGTTATTCTCCTGTTGATTCCTTCTAGTGTGGTTTTCATTTCAGGTATTGCATTGTTCATCTCTGTTTGTTTGTTCTTTAATTCTTCTAGGTCTTTGTTAAACATTTCTTGCATCTTCTCGATCTTTGCCTCCATTCTTTTTCCGAGGTCCTGGATCATCTTCACTATCATTATTCTGAATTCTTTTTCTGGAAGGTTGCCTATCTCCACTTCATTTAGTCCTTTTTCTGGGGTTTTATCTTGTTCCTTCATCTGGTACATAGCCCTCTGCCTTTTCATCTTGTCTGTCTCTCTTTGCGTTGATAATTCTCCATCAAGGTAGTCAGTTCCACTCCCAGAGACTAGTTACCTCACTCATGGAGACCAAGGTTATAGAGCCAAGCCCTGGTCTGCACTCCCTCGCTCCTTCTCTTCCCTATCAAACAACTGACCTTCCCCCACTTAAATTTAGATTGCTTACATTTGTTAGTGTTATTATATGTAACATTTATTCATTCATTATTTGACATTATTGCATTTTGTGAATATACAATAATTTAGTCATCCATTTGCCTGTCAGTGTACTTTTGATTGTGTACAAATTTTTGTTATTACAAACACTATTGATATAAATATTCTGTACATATGTCTATTTACTTTTGCATGAGATTCTCTTTAATATAAAATTATCTGAGTTAACCACAAGTTTTTTAAAAGTTATCAGGAAAAAGAGAAATGTTTTAGACTGTGTTTTGCTATTATATAAACTTATGTATCCCGGAAAAATTCTATTTCTTGTGATATACACATGTTTAGAAATGTAATATTAATAATTTTTTTGAAAGTTAATTTTGTCAGAAATCTCAAATTTGCTGTCCAACCTGCAAATATTTTTCTTTGTTGTCTTATTTTCAAAGTTATGCACAATGCTCTTTTGCTTAATTGTTTAAAAAAGGTAAATACTATGTTTTATCTCACTTGGTATGTCTGTTGATGTGAAGAAAACATCAATTTCTGTCCAGGACAAGGATTTGTGTTCAGCTAAAAAAAAAAGTAGAGAAGAGTTTTGAGTACATTTTACAAATTGAAAGAAACTAGATAGCACTGTCCAAATACCATTTTCTCATATGACAGAACACAGAAGTTTGAACAAGCAAATTGCAGTTAACGAATCTACTGATATTTGTTCAGTGTTGATATTATTCAACATCATTTTGAATAGCCTTTCTTACAAACTTAATTTGAGATAATCTTTGTGTCCTAGACTTCTTATTCAAATCATTTATCTCATATCTCCTTTTCAAAAAACAAAAGTCACACTAAACCTTTTTTTTCCACAACCACGTAGGACAATGGCTGATGCTTTCTGAAAGTACCAAACAGATGACTCACAGTTGCTTCTTTTACATCTGGCTTTATGCTCTGAAATTTTTAAGTTTGCATTTGTAAGTTATGACTTGACCACAAGGGTGCACTAAGAAGCACTCATAAACACAAGAATCAGGTATTTAATTTGCTGTAACTTATTTATCTAGAGCAGTAAAATGTTTCTATTGGATTCACATGGAGGTGTTCATACTCAAAGAACTTTCCTACATTATTAAAGATTATGTGCATAGGAGCAAAAAATGAGTTTCCCTTACAAATAAAATACAACAGATAAGAATTTATTTATAATAATTATTGTTTTAAAAATTGTTTCATAGATTGTTTCAGGCATGGAAATAAATTTAGTCAGGTTTTTTTTAAAATTTCTTTGACACTTAAAAAATAGTTTTCCATCTAAAAAGAATTTTAAATTATTTGGGAGAAATAGTGATGAGATTTTAGTATATATTCTAATTATGAATTATAAAACTTTAATATATTATGTTAGATTATATTAATTTTTCTTCATTACTTAGGTTAAGTAAAATTATATATTGGGTTTTTATGAGCCTTACATAAATCAAGAAACACTTTACATACCGCTTATACCAAGTTGGACTGTTGGAAGTGAGTTTTGTTTTGCTTCACAAAACAAACAATCAAAGAAAAAACCCACACCAACAATAATGCTTCAAACCTATTTATGTCTATATATCAGAAACATATCACATCACCTCTGTCATATCATTGACAAAAAGTGACAATTATTTTGCTTTCAGATGAAGTTTTGCAGTTGTTGACATGTAGATCTGCCACATCCTTTATTCTCCAGTGGACATTCATTAACTCCCTCTTGTATGTCAGGTACTGTGATAGATCTTGGAGAATTAAGGTTAATTGATTGAAAATTGAAACCTTTCTTCAATATTCTTCAATATTCACTGGAAAGTTTGCATTAGTTGCAGTCAGAATGGATTTTTTTGAAAGGGACATTATCTTATCATGTTTTTAGGGTGGGTAGTGGAAGAAACAATGGGTCGGGAGGCAGAAGTTCTGGGTTTTAGTCTCAGCTCAGTCAATAATATTGTACTTTGGGAACTTTAAAAGATCCTGTTTCCTCTTTTGTAAAATACAAGAGTTAGAGTAAATGATCTTTCAATTTCCTCTGACTTTTAAAATGCTATGATTCTACTTATGTGACTGTATAATTACGAGATTTGCTCTACTAAAATGCAAAAGAAACTGGATTGCAAACTGAACATTTTGTAGTAACAGGACAATAAATATATTGTGGACTCTTGATTTTGAAGATAAAGACATTATTCTTTTTACAGTTCAGTTCAGCATTCAGCATCTTGCCAATGCGATAGACAGAAAACGACCCCTTACATACAAAGTAATCCTTTAAATACCACAACATTCCAATCCACTGCTATTCATCACTGTAAATTTCTTGGTAGGCTAATGGGCTTGGTGATGGAAAAATATGGAATATCACTCCAAGAAAGTATATTTCATATTGAAGATTTAATATTATGGAATTTACCAAGGACTTCCTTATTTTCTTGTGTATAATCACCTTTAATTTACTTCAAAAATGTTTATTACAGAAAATGCCAAACATAAAAAATGAGAGAGAATGATATAATAAATTTCCATGTATTCATCATACAATTTTAACAATTATCAACCTGTGACCAATCTTTATTACTGTATGCTATCCACTCCTGATTACTTTCAAGGAAATTCCCGTATTGCATCATGTCATATATAAATACAAAGACAAAGCAATCTCAACCATTTGTAAACCAAACTCAGCCTTTTTCCTATTTCTTCATTTGTTTGTATTGGACCTTCCTCCTTTCATATGACCATCAGTGTAGGTTGAGGGAGTGGCTCTGGTGCAAGCATGGTGGGTGATACAGGATTATGGGATGCCTGCTTTAGTGTCTTATTAATGTGCTTTAGGTTTGTTTGAGCTTGATCCCAGATGTACCACTTCCATCTTATTATGATGGCTGTTGTGTCTACCTGACTTCATGACTTAGTGGACCTAACAGAACATAACTCATGATAGGCGGTTCCTTATGTGTGACCACTTGGTGTTCTACTGTCAAGTGTTTCATCTTTACCAGGGCCCAGTAGCCCACCAGGAACTGTTTTTCAAAAAGTGTATAATTCTCCACTGTAGATGGCATGACTTTGCTCCATCACGCCAGCTGCCTGCATTGTGATTCACCTACTGGGGCTTTCCATAAATCCCTCACTATCTTTAGCTACCACTGAGACTTCCACTTTAATATAGGATCTACTAATTTGTATAGCCTAAGCAGCAGGCTCCTTACAGCATGACTGAACCCATTTCATATACCCTATCTGCTCCAGTCAAAGACAGCAGTATCTCATGGTATCCAGTATATGAACCAGATCAGTATTCCTCAGTGAGAAATGTGTTGCTTCAGAACCTTAAGAGGTGAATGTGTTTCCTATGTTAGGGAGGAAGAAATATTCTTTTACCCTTCTAGGTTCTTCTGGCTGATCTAAGAATTAAATTGGCATAATACAGATTAACAGGAGAAAATCAAACAAAAGTTTAATAACACGTATACATAGGAGAGACCTAGGAAAACTGAGTAACTCACCACAAAGGCCCAAATCCTCACCTTAAATATCATTCTCAGCTGAAGACAAAAGATATTGGGGGTAGTTGTTTGGGACTACAGAGGGGAGAAGGCAATTCACATGGAGATGGAAAAGTAAATGTTTGCTGGGCCATGCAGAGACAATGGGACACAGAGTGGACTCTATGCCCTGCTGAGTTTCCCCCACCATACTATGACTATTAATGAATTTAATGTGTTTGTTTCATAGGGCTACCATAACAATTTACCACAAACTTAGTGGTTTCGAACAATAAAAATTTATTCTCTCACAGTTCTGGAGGCCAGAAGTCCAAACCCAAACTGTCAGCAGGACCAAATCCCCTCCAGAGACTTTTAGGGAAGATCGCATTCCTTGTCTTTTCAAGCTTCTGGTGGCAGTTGGCATTCCTTGGCAGTCCTTTGCTGCACCACACCAATGTCTGCATCCATGGCCACATTACTTCCTTGCTCTTCTGTCTGTTATCCTCTGTCTGTCTCATAAGGTTCTTGTCATTAGATTTAAGGAACACTCAGATAATCCAGAATGATCTTATCTCAAGGTCCTTAATTACATCTGCAAAGATTCTTTTTCTAAATAAGGTAACATTTAAAGCTTCCAGGGATTTGACTTGGAAATCTTTTGGGTGCCATTTTTCTTTTTTTTTTTTTAAACTTTTATTATGAAACACTATCATCACCCAATCATCAACATTTTGACAAACTTGCTCCATCTATCCTCCAATTATTTATACTAAAGTATTTCAAAGCAAATCGCAGAATTCATGTCGTTTCAACCTTATCAGTATGCATCTCTGAAAAGGGGAGGCATTTTCTTACATAACCACAGTGCCATTATCACATCTTACATAATTATAATTTTTATTATTATCTAATATCCAGTTCATATTCAAATGTCCCTAAATATCTAAAAAAATATCGTTTTGCAGTTGGTTTGAATTAGGATCCAAGCAAGGAACTCTAACTGTGCTTGGTTATTATGTTTTTTAGGTTATTTCTAATGTTGAATGGTCCTCCTTTAGTTTTTCATGCCATTGACTTGTTGAAGAACCTGGGTCAGGTGTCCTGAGGAATTCTGGGTTTGCCACTTTTCTTCCTGTGGTATCATTTAACTTGTTTCTCTATCTGCAGTATTACCTATAGAAAGGAATTTATATGTAGAAACTTAGAATTAGGTTTAAATTATTTTGGGGTGCCATCTGTTGGACTACCTCATTTAGTATCAGTTCTTGCTCCTCATACTCAGTGTAAAATAATTGTAGTGTACCTATACTTTTAGAGGATGTAGTTATTTGTGACTATACTATTTTCTTTATAAACATCATTTACTTTAATTCTGCAGATAATTATATCCTTAAAACTTCTTCCAGACATCTTGCTGATGACTCCCAATTTATTTAACTTGCCTGAAAATTTTCTTTAATAGATTCCTTCAGAATGCTCATGGAAGTAATATTCTCTGGGTTCCTGATATTCCTAAGAGTTGGACGCTTTTCAGCTTGTATATGTATTATGCTTGTATGTATGTATGGCAATTTGCCATATAATAATTATGGGCTTACATTTTCTTTCATTGTGTTTCTCAAATCTGTTTCTTCAGTTGTCTTCTGGCATAAAGTGCTGCTGTCAAAAAGTCTAACAACAATTGAATTTTCTTTTCCTTTTAGATATCTTGATGTTTTTGCCTAACTGCTCAAACTACCCCCCCTGCCCCCTTTTCCTTTTTCTTAAAAGTTCATTTGTTTTCCTAAATGTGACTGAATGTATCCTCTTCTGGATCATTTGTCCACATATATAATGTGCCTTACAATATGTACTTTCAGTCTTTCTTTTTTTCAAGAAAGTGTTTTTGTTTTTTTTTTTTTACTTTTGTTTTTGTTTAATTTTTTAACATCTTTATTGGAGTATAATTGCTTTACAATGGTGTGTTACTTTCTGCTTTATAACAAAGTGAATCAGTTATACATATACATATGTACCCATATCTCTTCCCTCTTGCGTCTCCCTCCCTCACACCCTCCCTAACCCACCCCTCTAGGTGGTCACAAAGCATGGAGCTGATCGCCCTGTGCTATGAGGCTGCTTCCCTCTAGCTATTAATTTTACGTTTGGTAGTGTATATATGTCCATGCCACTCTCTCACTTTGTCACAGCTTACCCTTCCCCCTCCCCATATCCTCAAGTCCATTCTCAAGTAGGTCTGTGTCTTTATTCCCATCTTGCCCCTAGGTTCTTCATGACCATTTTTTTTTCTTATATTCCATATATATGTGTTAGCATACGGTATTTGTCTTTCTTTTTCTGACTTACTTCACTCTGTATGACAGACTCTAGGTCCATCCAACTCACTACAAATAACTCAATTTCGTTTCTTTTTATGGCTGAGTAATATTCCATTGTATATATGTGCCACATCTTCTTTATCCATTCATCTCTTGATGGACACTTAGGTTGCTTCCATGTACTGGCTATTGTAAATAGAGCTGCAATGAACACTTTGGTACATGACTATTTTTGAATTATGGTTTGCTCAGGGTATATACCCAGTAGTAGGATTGCTGGGTCATATGGTAGTTCTATTTTTATTTTTTT
>NC_041223.1:34327084-34334199 GCF_002837175.3 Physeter macrocephalus | reverse complement strand
TGTCTTTTCGGCAGCTCCGCGCCCGTTTCTGGAGCTCCTTTACGCGGTGCGCTTAATCCCCTCTCCTCTCGCACCAGGAGACAAAGAGGCGAAAAAAAAAAAAAAGTCTCTTGTCTTTTCGGCAGCTCCGCGCCCGTTTCTGGAGCTCCTTTACGCGGTGCGCTTAATCCCCTCTCCTCTCGCACCAGGGGACAAAGAGGCAAAAAAAAAAAAAAAAAAAAAAAGTCGCTTGTCTCTTCGGCAGCTCCGCGCCAGTTTCTGGGGCTCCTTTAAGCGGCGCGCTTAAACCCCTTCCTAGCGCACTAGGAAGCAAAGAGGGAAGAAAAGGTCTCTTGCCTCTTCGGCAGCTCCAGACTTCTCCCGGGCTCCCTCCCGGCTAGCCGTGGCGCACTAGCCCCTTCAGGCTGTTTTCACTCTGCCAACTCCAGACCTTTCCCTGGGATCCAACTGAAGCCCGAGGCTCAGCTCCCAGCCCCCGCCCGCCCCGGCGGGTGAGCCGACAAGCCTCTCGGGCTGGTGAGTGCTGGTCGGCACTGATCCTCTGTGCGGGAATCTCTCCGCTTTGCCCTCCGCTCCCCGCTGCTGCGCTCTCCTCCGTGGCTCCGGAGCTTCCCCCTCCGCCACCCACAGTCTCCGCCCGCGAAGGGGCTTCTAGGGTGTGGGAACCTTTCCTCCTTCACGGCTCCCTCCCACTGGTGCAGGTCCCGTCCCTATTCTTTGTCTCTGTTTATTCTTTTTTCTTTTGCCTACCCAGGTACGTGGGGGGTTTCTTGCCTTTTGTGAGGTCTGAGGTCTTCTGCCAGCGTTCGGTGGGTGTTCTATAGGAGAAGTTCCACGTGTAGCTGTATTTCTGATGTATCTGTGAGGAGGAAGGTGATCTCCGCGTCTTACTCTTCCGCCATCTTGCCTGCTCTCCAAGAAAGTGTTTTTGAATTGTGTTGTTAGTATTTGTTCTGTTTTATGGTCATGGTTTTCATATGTTGGATCTTGCCTAACTTCCAGTGATCTTTATCATTTTCTTTTGAATCCCCTTTTATCTCTATTTTATTTTGCTTTTCAAACATTAAGCCCTTTCCATCTTTTCTTTCTCTTAAGCCATTAATCATGCTGGTGTATGTGTGTGTGTGTGTGTGTGTGTGTGTGTGTGTACGTGTTCGTGTATGTGTGTATACCTTCTACTTTAGTCTTCATTTCTGAAGTGATTTTTTTCTTTTATTTAGAATTCTTTCTAAGTTTTTTTCAGCTATCTTTCAAATCATACTTTTGTCTAGTCATCACATTTATGAATTTGTATAATTCTTTAGTTAAGCTATTAATTCATAATTTGTAAAAATTTCTTAAATTCTTTGGACTAATATTTAATGATTAGGTAACTGTTTTGTGGGAATATCTTTCTAGTGCACTTTCATTGTCTGTAGGGACATAAACTTTCTCCTTAATTTCAGTTTTGCTACAATAATTTTATCTGTGATTTGGCTGCAATCCTTTTCATTGCTAATGCTTCACATTAATTTTCTTGTATTCTTAGGAGAGAAAAGTGGGTACAATTGTATTTCCTAGCTTCATGGTTCTATACCTCTCTCTTCTGTTAGTTTAATGAAGTGTTGGGGAAAATATGTCTTCATACTCTCTGAGATCTTATGTCTTTTTTCCCCTCTCCAATATTAGATGACCTTTTTCTTTCTTTGCCCCTCCCCTATTTCTCATTCTACTCTCCAGCAGATTTTGGAAGGAGTTTTGATTGTTTTGTTTGTTTTTTAAATAGAGTTTCGAGGGTTCAGACTACTCCAACACCATGTGATCTTACCATGTTTTCCTATATTGTACCCCAAAATTGGAAGCTGTCAAGTCCTTTTCCAAATAAGTTAATGTTCCCATATTTCCTTCCCAAGCTTTTCAGAGCTTGATAATTTGAGGGTTCTCTAGCTCTTATGGCTCTAAAAAATCCCTGTGCCTTTCCTCTACTTTCTCCTGCAGAGTCACCCAACAAAACTATTTGGGTATTGTTCTTGAGGTGTGTATCGTCACCTATTTTCCACAGTGTTTGATTTTGCTACCCTGAGTGTTCCATCTGGTTTTATGGGAACATTAACAAAGATTCGAAAATAACATGTATTAGTTTGCTAAACTGTCCTAACAAAGTACTACAGACTGGGTGGCTTAAACAACAGAATGTATTGTCTTGTAGTTCTGGAGACTAGAAGTCCTAGAAGTGAGATCCAAGGCCTAGAAGGGAGAGAATGTGCATGCCTGTTCAAATTGTACACAGAAGATTTAGAAATTACAGTAGACCTCAAGAAGTAATCGGGAAATTATTGGATAGGGATGATGTGAACAACTTTTGATGACCTTGAAAGTCGGGTGGTGGAGCTAGACTACCTGAGGAAAAAAATGGAAAGCTGATCAAGGTTTTTGAGGCATACTGTGTGTTAAAGCAAATTTAAGGAGATTAGTCTATCTGCAATATGTTTGATGGATTCAAAACAAAATTAAAATTACTAGATTAATTTACAGTTTATAAAATATGTTTACATCCATTTTCTCAATGCCAGTAGAAGATAGGAAATAAAGACATGTTTAGACTTGATAATTTCTGAGGAGACTTGCACAACTGTTATCTCATTTACTCCCTGCAAAAACACTTTGATATAGGTGTTAATGCCCATATATTACAAATGATGAAATTAAGCCAAGAGGGTTGAAGTAACTTCTTCAAAAATGTATATTTCATGAGTGTTAATGTTAAGATTTGAATCTAAAAGTCTCTCTGCCTTCAAAGATCATGTTATTTCCACCATAATGCTCTGCCTCACAGGAAGTTGCTATATTTTAGAAGTGTTGTTATAAAATGTATATTAGAGACTAAGCAATGAGAACAGAGAGGCAGGTATAGGCATGAGAGATTTTGGGAAGGAGGATGAGTTATTGAATGACCATATATTTTGCAAGGTAAGTGTTACATCTAGCTCATTTTCACATCTCCTATACTCAAGACAATATGGCAACATATTAGTCTCTTGAAAAGTTTTTATGGGAATACAATGCTGAACATCATTCTCAGTATTATGCAAGTCAAAATAGCATTCTGTAATTTTGTGTTCCCCCCCATTAAAAAAAAGGTGAAACATTAATAGTGTGTAATTAATCATTTACAGATTTAATTGTCCTACATATTAAAAGGAAACATTTCTTTAGTCGTTTTTCTTAAGTTTGTGGTCAACTCTGTCCTATGTATTGTGGGTCTGGGATAAGTCTACTTAATAGTTGAAAGTACCAATAAAAATTGAGGGAAGGGAAAGAGGTGCAGTAGCCACTAGTTAAGTCTCTCTTTTGGGGGAATAGAATTTAGCTCAAAAGCAACTCATTTTACCTTCACCTTCTCCCAAGACTGATTTCTAGTCTTTTATGATTCTATACACAGAATGATTTTTGTACCTCTCTTAATTACATCAAATTTTGGCTAATGTAAGTATGTTACTATGTTGTCTGCACAAAACAGGGAAAAGAAACAAGAGATGCTAATGGTAATAAAAACATGAACAGACCAAGGAGTTTCTTGCATATAATATTTTAAGTTATGCTTATGGGATGTTATTTTAAAGTATTATGTTAAAAATTATGGAATTATTTTGAAAAACAAGGAATATATATTTGCGCCTCACTAATAGTGTTGAATGTTATTTTTAGAAATGCTTTTTGCTTATTATATTATAAAATTAAAAGCTTCATAAAATCAAATTTTAACTATTAAAATAAATAATAAATGTATTAAATTTATTATTATAATAAATAGTAGGGGGCACCTTCAAGATGGTAGAGGAGTAAGATGTAGAGATCACCTTCCTCCCCACAAATACATCAAAAATACATCTACAGGGTAGAGGGAGGCTGTGGTGGCAGAGGAAGCTCAGTGGCTGATGGTGGCTCAGGCTCGGAAGCCTCTCTAACATTCCCGTCTGCCTGGGAGTTCCTCAGTTGCCGTGTGGCTGACAGGGTCTTGGTGATCTGGCTGGGTGTCAGGCCTGAGCCTCTGAGGTGGGAGAGCCAAGTTCAGGACTGGACCACCAGAGACCTCCCGGCCCCATGTGATATCAATCGGTGAGAACTCTCCCAGAGATCTCTGTCTCAACACTAAGACCCAGCTCCACTCAATGATGAGCAAGCTCCAGTGCTGGACACCCCATGCCAAACAACTAGCAAGACAGGAACACAATCCCATCCATTAGCACAGAGGCTGCCTAAAATCATAATAAGGCCACAGACACCCCAAAACACACCACCAGACATGGACCTGCCCACCAGAAAGACAAGATCCAGCCTCATCCACCAGAACACAGGCACCAGTCCCCTCCACAAGGAAGCCTACACAAGCCACTGAACCAACCTTACCCACTGGGGGCAGACTCCAAAAACTATGGGGACTATGAACTTGAAGCCTGCAAAAAAAGGAGACCACAAACACAGTAAGTTAAGCAAAATGAGAAGACAGAGAAATATGAAGGAGCAAGGTAAACCCCCACCAGACCAAACAAATGAAGAGGAAATAGGCAGTCTACCTGAAAAAGAATTCAGAGTAATGATGGTAAAGATGATCCAAAATCTTGGAAATATAATGGAGAAAATACAGGAAACTTTTAACAGGGATCTAGAAGAACTAAAGAGCAAAAAAAAAACAATGATGGACACAATAAATGAAATTAACAATTCTCTAGAAGGAATCAATAGCAGAATAACTGAGGCAGAAAAACGGATAAGTGACCTGGAAGATAAAATAGTGGAAATAACTACTGCAGAGCAGAATAAAGAAAAAAGAATGAAAATAATTGAGCACAGTCTCAGAGACCTCTGGGACAACATTAAATGCATCAACAAATTTGAATTATAGGGGTCCCAGAAGAAGAAGAGAAAAAGAAAGGGTCTGAGAACATATTTGAAGAGATTATAGTTGAAAACTTCCCAAACATGGGAAAGGAAATAGTCAATCAATTGCAGTAAACACAGAGAGTGCCATACAGAATAAGTTCAAGGAGAAACATGCCAAGACACATATTAATCAAACTATCAAAAATTAAATACAAAGAAAAAATATTAAAAGCAGCAAGGGAAAAACAACAAATAACATTCAAGGGAATTCCCATAAGGTTAATAGCTGATCTTTCAGCAGAAACTCTGCAAGCCAGAACAGAGTGGCAGGACATATTTAAAGTGATGAAACGGAAAAACCTACAACCAATACAACTCTACCCAGCAAGGATCTCATTCACATTCGGCGGAGAAATTAAAACCTTTACAGACAAGGAAACGCTAAGAGAATTCAGCACCACCAAACCAGCTTTACAACAAATCCTAAAGGAATTTCTCTGGGCAGGAAACACAAGAGAAGGAAAAGACCTACAAAAACAAACCCAAAACAATTAAGAAAATGGGAATAGGAACATACATATCGATAATTACCTTAAATGTAAATGTATTAAATGCTCCAACCAAAAGACATAGACTGGCTGAATGGATACAAAAACAAGGCCTGAATATACGCTGTCTAAAAGAGACCTACTTTAGATCTAGGGACACATACAGGTTGAAAGGGAAGGGGTGGAAAAAAGATATTCCATGCAAATGGAAATCAAAAGAAAGCTGGAGTAGCAATTCTCATATCAGACAATATAGACTTTAAAATAAAGACTATTAGAAGAGACAAAGAAGGACACTACATAATGATCAAGGGGTCAATCCAAGAAGATATAACAATGGTAAATATTTATGCACCAAACATAGGAGCACCTCAATACATAAGGCAAATGCTAACAGCCATAAAAGGGGAAATCGACAATAACAAAATAATGGTAGGGGACATTAACACCCCACTTTCACCAATGGACAGATCAACTAAACTTAAAATAAATAAGGAAACACAAGCTTTACGTGATACATTAAACAAGATGGACTTAATTGATATTTATAGGACATTCTATCCCAAAACAACAGAATACAGTTTCTTCTCAAGTGCTCATGGAACATTCTCCAGGATAGATTATCTCTTGGGTAACAAATCAAGCCTTGGTAAATTTAAGAAAATTGAAATTGTATCAGGTATCTTTTCTGACCACAACGTTATGAGACTAGATATCAATTACAAGAAAAAAGCTTTAAAAAATACAAACACTTGGAGGCTAAACAATACACTACCAAATAACCAAAAGATCATTGAAGAAATCAAAGAAGAAATAAAAAAATACCTAGAAACAAATGACAATGAAAACACGACAGCCCCAAACCTATGGGATGCAGCAAAAGCAGTTCTAAGAGGGAAGTTATTGTATTGTAGCAATACAATCCTACCTCAAGAAACAAGAAAAATTTCAAATAAAGAACCTAACCTTACACCTAAAACAATTAGAGAAAGAAGAACAAAATAACCCCAAAGTTAGCAGGAAGAATGAAATCATAAAGATCAGATCAGAAATAAATGAAAAAGAAATGAAGGAACCGTTAACAAAGATCAATAAAATTAAAAGCTGGTTCTTTAAGAATATAAACAAAATTGATAAACTATTAGACAAGCTCATCAAGAAAAAAAGGGAGGGGCTTCCCTGGTGGCACAGTGGTTGAGAATCTGCCTGCCAATGCAGGGTACGTGGGTTCTTGCCCCGGTCCGGGAAGATCCCACATGCCACGGAGCAACCAAGCCCGTGAGCCACAATTGCTGAGCCTACGCATCTGGAGACTGTGCTCTGCAACAAGAGAGGCCGCGATAGTGAGAGGCCCACGCACTGTGATGAAGAGTGGCCCCCACTTGCCACAACTAGAGAAAGCCCTCGCACAGAAACGAAGACCCAACACAGCCAAAAAAAAATTAATAAATTAATTTTAAAAAAGGGAGAAGACTCAAATCAACAGAATTAAAAATGAAAAAGGAGAAGTAACAACTGACACTGCAGAAATACAAAGGGGGGCTTCCCTGGTGGCGCAGTGGTTGCGTGTCCGCCTGCCGATGCAGGGGAACCGGGTTCTCGCCCCGGTATGGGAGGATCCCACATGCCGCGGAGCGGCTGGGCCCGTGAGCCATGGCCGCTGAGCCTGCACGTCCGGAGCCTGTGCTCCGCAACGGGAGAGAC
>NC_041223.1:34325105-34326808 GCF_002837175.3 Physeter macrocephalus | reverse complement strand
ACTACAGGCCAATATCACTGATGAACATAGATGCAAAAATCCTCAACAAAATACTAGCAAACAGAATCCAACAGCACATTAAAAGGATCATACGCCATGATCAAGTGGGGTTTATCCCAGGAATGCAAGGATTTTTCAATATATACAAATTGATCAATGTGATACACCATATTAAGAAATTGAAGGATAAAAACCATATGATCATCTCTAGAGATGGAGAAAAAGCTTTTGACAAAATTAAACACCCATTTATGATAAAAACTCTCCTGGAAGTAGGCATAGAGGAAACCTACCTCAACATAATAAAGGCCATATATGACAAAACCACAGCCAATATTGTTCTCAGTGGTGAAAAACTGAAAACATTTCCACTAAGATCAGGAACAAGACAAGGTTGCCCAATCTCACCATTATTATTCAACATAGTTTTGGAAGGTTTTGCCATGGCAGTCAGAGAAGAAAAAGAAATAAAAGGTTTCCCAATCATAAAAGAAGAAGTAAAACTGTCACTGTTTGCAGATGACATGATACTGTACATAGAGAATCCTAAAGATGCTACCAGAAAACTACTAGAGCTAATCAATGAATTTGGTAAAGTAGCAGGGTACAAAATCAATGCACAGAAATCTCTTGCATTCCTATAAACTAATGACGAAAAATATGAAAGAGAAATTAAGGAAACACTCCCATTCCCGACTACAACAGAAAGAAAAAAATACCTGGGAATAAACCTACCTAAGGAGACAAAAGACCTTTGTGAAAAAAACTATAAAACTCTGATGAAAGAAACTTAAATGGTACAAACAGATGGCAAAATGTACCATGTTCTTGGTTTGGAAGAATCAACATTGTGAAAATGACTATACTACCCAAAGCAATCTACAGAACAGTATGGTACTGGCACAAAAACAGAAATATAGATCAATGGATCAGGATAGAAAGCCCAGAGGTAAACCCACGCACATATGGTCACCTTATCTTTGATAAAGGAGGCAAGAGTATACAGTGGAGAAAAGACATGCTCTTCAATAAGTGGTGCTGGGAAAACTGGGCAGCTCCATGTAAAGGAATGAAATTAGAACACTCGCTAACACCATACACAAAAACAAACTCAAAATGGATTAGAGATCTAAAGGTAAGGACAGACACTATAAATCTCTTAGAGGAAAACATAGGCAGAACACTCTATGACATAAATCACAGAAAGATCCTTTTTGACCCACCTCTAGAGAAATGGAAATAAAATCAAAAATAAACAAGTGGGACCTAATGAAACTTAAGAGCTTTTGCACAGCAAAGGAAACCATAAACAAGACGAAAAAACCAACAACCCAATCCAAAAATGGGCAGAAGACCTAAATAGACATTTCTCCAAAGAAGATATACAGATTGCCAACAAACACATGAAAGGTTGCTCAACGTCACTAACCATTAGAGAAATGCAAATCAAAACTACAATGTGATATCACCTCCCACTGGTCAGAATGGCCACCATCAAAATATCTACAAACAATAAATGCTGGAGAGGGTGTGGAGAAAAGGGAACCCTCTGACACTGTTGTTGGGAATGTAAATTGATACAGCCACTACGGAGAACAGTATGGCGTTTTTTAAAAAACTAAAATTAGAACTACCATATGACCCAGCAATCCCACTACTGGGCATATACCCTGAGAAAACCATAATTCAAAAAGAGTCATGTA
>NC_041223.1:34289298-34325089 GCF_002837175.3 Physeter macrocephalus | reverse complement strand
GAGGGGGAAGGGTAAGCTGGGACGAAGTGAGAGAGTAGCATTGACATATATACACTACCAAATGTAAATAGATAGTGGGAAGCAGGTTCATAGCACAGGGAGATCAGCTTGGTGCTTTGTGACCACCTGGAGGGGTGGGATAGGGAGGTTGGGAGGGAGACGCAAGAGGGAGGGCTAATGGGTATATATGTATACATATAGCTGATTCGCTTTGTTATATAGCAGAAAGTAACACAACATTGTAAAGCAATTATACTCCAATAAAGTTGTTAAAAAAAAGTAAATTAATATATAGAAATCATGAACTGGGTTGCATTATGAAACTTTTTTTTAACCAATAGAATACTGATTAGAGTTCACATTCCAGTAATAGTAATTTTTATGAGACTTATCCTCCTGTTGATAACTATTACAACTCTGAATTAAAAGAACTTTTTAGTGACGTTAAAAGCAATTGCAAGCATCAGAAAGTGTATGGGCCACAATCTTCTAAAGAAAAGAAGTAAACACGATGACATTCTTATTTAGTTGGTTTTCCCTCTAGGCCACTCCCCAGTTTCCTGAGACATACAGAATAATAGAATTCAAATAAAAATTTGCAGTCTTACTGGACTGAAGAGACAGAGGTTGAAAAAGACATGAACAGATGTAAATTTAGGGAAGACCTCAGAAATGAGGAAGCAAAGAAGGAAAGGATGCCCACCCCCAAATTCTGCATACATATTTCCTTCAACTGTTTAGATGATTCCTAAAATGTGTATATGATAAACAAGACTCCAAAGAGCCAAAAGGAAAGCAGAAGCTGGGAGGTTAAAGAAATGAGAAGAGGTTTCAGTCGCTGACCATTGCTCCGGAAAAAAAGAGTTTACCTTTTTTTTTTTTTTTTTTTTTTTTTGCCGTACACGGGCCTCTCACTGTTGTGGCCTCTCACGTTGTGGAGCACAAGCTCCGGACGCGTAGGCTCAGCGGCCATGGTTCACGGGCCCAGCCGCTCTGCAGCATGTGGGATCTTCCCGGACCGGGGCACAAACCCGTGTCCCCTGCATCGGCAGGCGGACTCTCAACCACTGCACCACCAGGGAAGCCCGAGTTTACCATTTAAATGTTGCTAAGTTCTAGCTTCCAAAACTGCGAGACAATAAATTTCTTTTCAAACCACTTAGTCATGTACATCTTTTTGGTAGCCCTAGCAATGAGCAAATCATATGCAACAAAATATAACAAAGATAATAAGTCTTGACCAAGCTCACTTGATTCCCTGAATGCAAGGTTGGTTTAATATTTGAAGTCAATCAATGTAATTTCAACAGAACAAAATGAGAACATAAACATAGGAAAAAAATATGATCACCTCAATAGATGCAAAAATATCATTTGACAAAATTCGACACTGATTCATGATTTTAAAAAAGTTTTCCCAAAACAAGAAAACAAGGAAACTTTCCAACCTCATTGAGGACATCTGTGAAAACACTACAATTAACAGTGCATATAATGGTGAAAGACTAGAAAGTCTCCTTATGGGGAATGATAGATGCATTAGTCACACCACTTTTATTCACCATTGAAATTAAGCTTCTAGCCAGTAAAATAAAGCAACAAGGAAAATTAGAAAAGAAGATGTAAAACTTTATTTAAGGATGACATGTGTACTTAATAAACTTTATGCATTTTACAAAAGAAAACAAAGCAAAAAACAAAGCCTACTAGATCTAATGAGTTTATTTAGCACCGTCAAACTCTTCTGGAAAATAGATAGATAGATAGAAAATTGAAAAGGAAGGAATACTTTCCTTGAGGCCAGCTTTATTCTGACATCAAAACCAAACAGATGCACTACAAGGAAATAAAAATATAGATTAATATCCCATATAAACACAGATGAAAAATTATTAAAGAAATTTTAGCCAATCAAGTACAATATATATAAATGATAAAGTATTATGACCAGTTTCATGTGATTAATACAAGTTTGATTTAACATTTGAAAATTAAAGATATTCAAAAATGAAAAAATTGAAGGAGAAAAATTATGTGATCATCTCAACACATACAGAAAAAACATTTGATAAAAATCCAACTTCTATTCCTTTTAAAAATATTCAGCAAACTAGGAATAGAGGTATATTAGTGTTCTCCAGAGAAACAGAACCAATAAGATATCTATATTTTTATTTTTCTATTTATCTATTATCTATCTATCTGTCTACCTATCTATCTATCTACCTACCTGGAGAAAGGGGGAGGGTTGATAAGGGAGAGAGGTTGAAGGAGGCAGAGAAGGAAGGAAGAGGGAAAGGGAGAGGTAAAAGAAAGTATTTATTTTAAGGAATTAGCTCATGTACTCGTGGGGGCTGGCAAGTTTAGAACCTGCCGGGCAGACCCTCAGGCTATAAGCCCAGGGAGGAGTTGATGTTGCAATCTTGAGTACGAAGGCAATCTGGAGGCAGAATTCCTTCCTTTTTGAGGGATCTCAGTCTTTTATCTTAAGACTTTCAGTCGACTGGATGAGACTCACACACGTTATGGCAAGTGATCTGCTTTACTCAGTGTCTACTGATTTAAATGTTAATCACATCTAAGAAATATCTTCATAGCAAATCTAGACTGGTGTTTGATGACATAACTGGGCACCATAGCCTAGCAAAGTTGTTACATAAAATTAACCATCACAGAAGGAAACCTCCTTTAACACGATAAACGCTTTCCAAGAAAAACCTACAGCAAATCTTGTAGGTGAAAATTTATGGTGAAAGATTAATGCTATCTTCCTAAGATGAGGAAAAGTCAAAGATATTCAATCTTACCACTTCTAATCAACCTTATATTGTAGGTTTCAGCCAGTACAATATGGTAAGCAAAAGAAATAAAAGGAATCCAGATTCCAAAGAAAGTCACTTCATTTGTATAGAACATGTAGACTATTCCTTGGAATCCACAAAAAAGCTATTATAATTAATAAGTGAATATAGACATGTTGTAGGATACAAGATAAATATATAAAAATCTATTATATTTCTACATACTACCAGCAAACTATAGGAAAATTAAATAAAATAATTGCTACTTACAATGGCATCTAAAATACGAAAAAAGAATAAATCTGAAAAAAAAAGAGGACAAGACCTATACAATGAAAACTACAAAACGTTGCTCAGTAAAATGATACAGCTAAATAAATGAAGAGATACACTGTGTTCATGGATCAGAAGACTAAATATTGTTAAGATGTCAATTCTCCACAAATTGATCTGTATAGCAATTGGATTACATTCATTTATATATTGTCTAAGGTTGCTTTAGCTCTGCAATAGCAGATTTGAGTAGCTGAGACAAGAGACTGCATGCAAATCCTAAAATATTTGCCACCCGGCCCTTTACAAAAAGTTTGTCAACTCTTGCTCTATTTTATTTTCCACACTAGCCCTGGGTATTTTACCACCCCCATCTCTGTCATTTCCCACTCTTGCACTCTACCCCTGTTAAACTTCTTACAGATCATCTAATATGCTATGCTGTCTTTCATCTGTGGCTTTGTACGTGCTCTACTTACAATATTCTTTAACTACCCTACCTCCTATTTGACTGTGTTGTCCCTTTTTTTCACCCTTCAAACCTCATTTTAAGATGCTGCTTCCTTTAGAAAGCCTCATTGAGCCCTGAAATCTTATGGAGTTGCCCTGACCATGTGCTTTTACTGCGCTTTGTACATTTTCAACTGTAAGAGTTAGCACACTATAAATAATCTCTAAAAGATTGTAAGCTGTGTGAGGAAGGAATTGTGGCTAATTTTTTGGGGGGGTGGGATAGGCATATAATATTTATAAATAATTATTGAACAAATAAATAAATAAATGACAGCTTAAGCCCAAGATAGCTTTGGACTTAGAGAGCATGCTCAAAAAAAGCATTTATGAATATCACAATGACGCTATTGTTTTCTTCAAGAATAATTGCATGCCATTTCTCTTGGTTAGTCTGGCTTCTAATTTGAGACACAGAGTTACAGTTCTCTGACTTTATCATTTCAGAAAAAAAAATCATGGAAGCATATTACAAAGAATTCTATAAATATTTGTGAAATTAACCTTTCTTCTGGCAGAGCATTGATAGAATTCTGCCTAGGCTATAACTGAAACTAGTCCCTTCCAGTCTTATGATTTTATCTTAAGTGAAAATAAAAAATTAGTCTATTTACTGATATGCTAACATAAGAGGCAAGTTTCCTGGGCTCCTTTCCCAGACCAACAACTGACTTACTTGTGTAAAAAGTGCACACTTTTATTTGCAGTCCAGCTTCTCCTTATTTAAAGTGGCAAGACAACTGCTTTCCCTATAATTCCTTAATATGGTTGTTGAGAGGATTTGTATCCCTGAAATATTTTAAAATAAAAATTTAGGAAAGCCTCTGAGTGTGCCTTCAGGTTACATGAAGGAAAAAAAAGCACAGCAATACTTGGCTGGGTAAAGGAGAGGACAAGAAATTATATTTATGTTATATAAAGAAATACTGTATTGATATTCAAGGTAAATAAATGAAGTGAAGTTGCTTCAAAGTAAAAATAAAATTTGAAACTAGTGTGCAATGGAGACAACCATATGATAGAGACAAGTCAGATTAATTTGCCGAAGTTTTACCAGTAAACATTACAAATGGGATCTTGAATGCAAATTATTAGTTCAAGTAGTTAACTAGTCTAATATTTGGAGAATTTGACCCAGGACAGGTGCATTTTGACTGGTACAAGATGGCTCTAATATTAAATGTTTGGTAGTTTAGATTAAATACAGTAGGAGCAACTCTGGGAAGCTAGAAGATACAGTGAGATGTCTTAACAATGAGAGGATGATATTTGAGAAGGAGATAAAGACTCATTATTGAGACTTTAGAAAGTAAAAGCGGTGTTAGACAGGAAGTGCTGATTTTTAGTTAAGGAATTATGTCATAACCATATACTGGAATATAAAAAAATAGTAAACATATATTGCAATATAAAGATAGTAAGTTGATGAGAAAGAATACAAAGTGACGTCAGTCACGTTGCCTCAGAAAAATAATGTCCTAAAATCTTTCTGTATATTTTGCACATTTGGCCTCCATCTGTGAGAGAGAAAAGGTGATGAGCAGAAGCTGCTATCTTCCCCATAGAATATTTTTGACTCAGCAGCTGAAAGTGACAGCTTAAGTTATAGAAAATTGGTGGAGATACAATTGGATAAATAAAAGTCATTTTTTTCTTTCAGAAGTTAGAGTATATAAACTAAGAAACAGAAGTTTGCGAAGCCTAAAGATCTAAACCTTAGAGGAGAGCTAAACAGAAACTGTTGACTTAAGAGTGAAAAATAAAAAAGATAAAGAATGAACATGTTTTAGGATTACTGATGTTCTTTGTTTTCTCTCAGTCAGTTCCCAGTTTCCAGAGATGGAGGACAGATGTATTAGATAGTAAGCAAAACAATGGCAAAAGCAAAAACCCACCACCAACAGCCCCCCTCCAAACAACAACAATAACAACTCGATGTATTTATGGAGAAAAACACTTGAGAAGGAGGGCAGAATTGAAACTAATCAATAAATAAACATTTATTGATGTTTTTTAAACAAGAAATCATTTAGCAAAAGGTTTATGATATTTATACAATTCTTGAAGTATTTTTAGAGGGAATGTATCCTTAGAAGAAAAATAATAAACTCTTTGGTATTGGGCTTAGGGGATACTTTACATCCAAATTTGGAAGACATGGATGCAACCTAAGTGTCCATCAACAGATGAATGGATAAAGAAGATGTGGCATATATATGCAATGGAATATTGCTCAGCCATAAAAAGAAACAAAATTGAGTTATTTGTAGTGAGGTGGATGCACCTAGCTACTGTCATACAGAGTGACTTAAGTCAGAAAGAGAAAAACAAATGCTGTATGCTAACACATAAATATGTAATCTAAAACCAAAAAAAAGGTTCTGATGAAACTGGGGCAGGACAAGAAAAAAGACTCAGATATAGAGAATGGACTTGAGGACACGGAGAGGGGGAAGGGTAAGCTGGGACGAAGTGAGAGAGTAGCATTGACATATATACACTACCAAATGTAAATAGATAGTGGGAAGCAGGTTCATAGCACAGGGAGATCAGCTTGGTGCTTTGTGACCACCTGGAGGGGTGGGATAGGGAGGTTGGGAGGGAGACGCAAGAGGGAGGGCTAATGGGTATATATGTATACATATAGCTGATTCGCTTTGTTATATAGCAGAAAGTAACACAACATTGTAAAGCAATTATACTCCAATAAAGTTGTTAAAAAAAAGTAAATTAATATATAGAAATCATGAACTGGGTTGCATTATGAAACTTTTTTTTAACCAATAGAATACTGATTAGAGTTCACATTCCAGTAATAGTAATTTTTATGAGACTTATCCTCCTGTTGATAACTATTACAACTCTGAATTAAAAGAACTTTTTAGTGACGTTAAAAGCAATTGCAAGCATCAGAAAGTGTATGGGCCACAATCTTCTAAAGAAAAGAAGTAAACACGATGACATTCTTATTTAGTTGGTTTTCCCTCTAGGCCACTCCCCAGTTTCCTGAGACATACAGAATAATAGAATTCAAATAAAAATTTGCAGTCTTACTGGACTGAAGAGACAGAGGTTGAAAAAGACATGAACAGATGTAAATTTAGGGAAGACCTCAGAAATGAGGAAGCAAAGAAGGAAAGGATGCCCACCCCCAAATTCTGCATACATATTTCCTTCAACTGTTTAGATGATTCCTAAAATGTGTATATGATAAACAAGACTCCAAAGAGCCAAAAGGAAAGCAGAAGCTGGGAGGTTAAAGAAATGAGAAGAGGTTTCAGTCGCTGACCATTGCTCCGGAAAAAAAGAGTTTACCTTTTTTTTTTTTTTTTTTTTTTTTGCCGTACACGGGCCTCTCACTGTTGTGGCCTCTCCCGTTGTGGAGCACAAGCTCCGAAATGAGAAGGGGTTTCAGTCGCTGACCATGGCTCCGGAAAAAAAGAGTTTACCTTTTTTTTTTTTTTTTTTTTTTTTGCCGTACACGGGCCTCTCACTGTTGTGGCCTCTCACGTTGTGGAGCACAAGCTCCGGACGCGTAGGCTCAGCGGCCATGGTTCACGGGCCCAGCCGCTCTGCAGCATGTGGGATCTTCCCGGACCGGGGCACAAACCCGTGTCCCCTGCATCGGCAGGCGGACTCTCAACCACTGCACCACCAGGGAAGCCCGAGTTTACCATTTAAATGTTGCTAAGTTCTAGCTTCCAAAACTGCGAGACAATAAATTTCTTTTCAAACCACTTAGTCATGTACATCTTTTTGGTAGCCCTAGCAATGAGCAAATCATATGCAACAAAATATAACAAAGATAATAAGTCTTGACCAAGCTCACTTGATTCCCTGAATGCAAGGTTGGTTTAATATTTGAAGTCAATCAATGTAATTTCAACAGAACAAAATGAGAACATAAACATAGGAAAAAAATATGATCACCTCAATAGATGCAAAAATATCATTTGACAAAATTCGACACTGATTCATGATTTTAAAAAAGTTTTCCCAAAACAAGAAAACAAGGAAACTTTCCAACCTCATTGAGGACATCTGTGAAAACACTACAATTAACAGTGCATATAATGGTGAAAGACTAGAAAGTCTCCTTATGGGGAATGATAGATGCATTAGTCACACCACTTTTATTCACCATTGAAATTAAGCTTCTAGCCAGTAAAATAAAGCAACAAGGAAAATTAGAAAAGAAGATGTAAAACTTTATTTAAGGATGACATGTGTACTTAATAAACTTTATGCATTTTACAAAAGAAAACAAAGCAAAAAACAAAGCCTACTAGATCTAATGAGTTTATTTAGCACCGTCAAACTCTTCTGGAAAATAGATAGATAGATAGAAAATTGAAAAGGAAGGAATACTTTCCTTGAGGCCAGCTTTATTCTGACATCAAAACCAAACAGATGCACTACAAGGAAATAAAAATATAGATTAATATCCCATATAAACACAGATGAAAAATTATTAAAGAAATTTTAGCCAATCAAGTACAATATATATAAATGATAAAGTATTATGACCAGTTTCATGTGATTAATACAAGTTTGATTTAACATTTGAAAATTAAAGATATTCAAAAATGAAAAAATTGAAGGAGAAAAATTATGTGATCATCTCAACACATACAGAAAAAACATTTGATAAAAATCCAACTTCTATTCCTTTTAAAAATATTCAGCAAACTAGGAATAGAGGTATATTAGTGTTCTCCAGAGAAACAGAACCAATAAGATATCTATATTTTTATTTTTCTATTTATCTATTATCTATCTATCTGTCTACCTATCTATCTATCTACCTACCTGGAGAAAGGGGGAGGGTTGATAAGGGAGAGAGGTTGAAGGAGGCAGAGAAGGAAGGAAGAGGGAAAGGGAGAGGTAAAAGAAAGTATTTATTTTAAGGAATTAGCTCATGTACTCGTGGGGGCTGGCAAGTTTAGAACCTGCCGGGCAGACCCTCAGGCTATAAGCCCAGGGAGGAGTTGATGTTGCAATCTTGAGTACGAAGGCAATCTGGAGGCAGAATTCCTTCCTTTTTGAGGGATCTCAGTCTTTTATCTTAAGACTTTCAGTCGACTGGATGAGACTCACACACGTTATGGCAAGTGATCTGCTTTACTCAGTGTCTACTGATTTAAATGTTAATCACATCTAAGAAATATCTTCATAGCAAATCTAGACTGGTGTTTGATGACATAACTGGGCACCATAGCCTAGCAAAGTTGTTACATAAAATTAACCATCACAGAAGGAAACCTCCTTTAACACGATAAACGCTTTCCAAGAAAAACCTACAGCAAATCTTGTAGGTGAAAATTTATGGTGAAAGATTAATGCTATCTTCCTAAGATGAGGAAAAGTCAAAGATATTCAATCTTACCACTTCTAATCAACCTTATATTGTAGGTTTCAGCCAGTACAATATGGTAAGCAAAAGAAATAAAAGGAATCCAGATTCCAAAGAAAGTCACTTCATTTGTATAGAACATGTAGACTATTCCTTGGAATCCACAAAAAAGCTATTATAATTAATAAGTGAATATAGACATGTTGTAGGATACAAGATAAATATATAAAAATCTATTATATTTCTACATACTACCAGCAAACTATAGGAAAATTAAATAAAATAATTGCTACTTACAATGGCATCTAAAATACGAAAAAAGAATAAATCTGAAAAAAAAAGAGGACAAGACCTATACAATGAAAACTACAAAACGTTGCTCAGTAAAATGATACAGCTAAATAAATGAAGAGATACACTGTGTTCATGGATCAGAAGACTAAATATTGTTAAGATGTCAATTCTCCACAAATTGATCTGTATAGCAATTGGATTACATTCATTTATATATTGTCTAAGGTTGCTTTAGCTCTGCAATAGCAGATTTGAGTAGCTGAGACAAGAGACTGCATGCAAATCCTAAAATATTTGCCACCCGGCCCTTTACAAAAAGTTTGTCAACTCTTGCTCTATTTTATTTTCCACACTAGCCCTGGGTATTTTACCACCCCCATCTCTGTCATTTCCCACTCTTGCACTCTACCCCTGTTAAACTTCTTACAGATCATCTAATATGCTATGCTGTCTTTCATCTGTGGCTTTGTACGTGCTCTACTTACAATATTCTTTAACTACCCTACCTCCTATTTGACTGTGTTGTCCCTTTTTTTCACCCTTCAAACCTCATTTTAAGATGCTGCTTCCTTTAGAAAGCCTCATTGAGCCCTGAAATCTTATGGAGTTGCCCTGACCATGTGCTTTTACTGCGCTTTGTACATTTTCAACTGTAAGAGTTAGCACACTATAAATAATCTCTAAAAGATTGTAAGCTGTGTGAGGAAGGAATTGTGGCTAATTTTTTGGGGGGGTGGGATAGGCATATAATATTTATAAATAATTATTGAACAAATAAATAAATAAATGACAGCTTAAGCCCAAGATAGCTTTGGACTTAGAGAGCATGCTCAAAAAAAGCATTTATGAATATCACAATGACGCTATTGTTTTCTTCAAGAATAATTGCATGCCATTTCTCTTGGTTAGTCTGGCTTCTAATTTGAGACACAGAGTTACAGTTCTCTGACTTTATCATTTCAGAAAAAAAAATCATGGAAGCATATTACAAAGAATTCTATAAATATTTGTGAAATTAACCTTTCTTCTGGCAGAGCATTGATAGAATTCTGCCTAGGCTATAACTGAAACTAGTCCCTTCCAGTCTTATGATTTTATCTTAAGTGAAAATAAAAAATTAGTCTATTTACTGATATGCTAACATAAGAGGCAAGTTTCCTGGGCTCCTTTCCCAGACCAACAACTGACTTACTTGTGTAAAAAGTGCACACTTTTATTTGCAGTCCAGCTTCTCCTTATTTAAAGTGGCAAGACAACTGCTTTCCCTATAATTCCTTAATATGGTTGTTGAGAGGATTTGTATCCCTGAAATATTTTAAAATAAAAATTTAGGAAAGCCTCTGAGTGTGCCTTCAGGTTACATGAAGGAAAAAAAAGCACAGCAATACTTGGCTGGGTAAAGGAGAGGACAAGAAATTATATTTATGTTATATAAAGAAATACTGTATTGATATTCAAGGTAAATAAATGAAGTGAAGTTGCTTCAAAGTAAAAATAAAATTTGAAACTAGTGTGCAATGGAGACAACCATATGATAGAGACAAGTCAGATTAATTTGCCGAAGTTTTACCAGTAAACATTACAAATGGGATCTTGAATGCAAATTATTAGTTCAAGTAGTTAACTAGTCTAATATTTGGAGAATTTGACCCAGGACAGGTGCATTTTGACTGGTACAAGATGGCTCTAATATTAAATGTTTGGTAGTTTAGATTAAATACAGTAGGAGCAACTCTGGGAAGCTAGAAGATACAGTGAGATGTCTTAACAATGAGAGGATGATATTTGAGAAGGAGATAAAGACTCATTATTGAGACTTTAGAAAGTAAAAGCGGTGTTAGACAGGAAGTGCTGATTTTTAGTTAAGGAATTATGTCATAACCATATACTGGAATATAAAAAAATAGTAAACATATATTGCAATATAAAGATAGTAAGTTGATGAGAAAGAATACAAAGTGACGTCAGTCACGTTGCCTCAGAAAAATAATGTCCTAAAATCTTTCTGTATATTTTGCACATTTGGCCTCCATCTGTGAGAGAGAAAAGGTGATGAGCAGAAGCTGCTATCTTCCCCATAGAATATTTTTGACTCAGCAGCTGAAAGTGACAGCTTAAGTTATAGAAAATTGGTGGAGATACAATTGGATAAATAAAAGTCATTTTTTTCTTTCAGAAGTTAGAGTATATAAACTAAGAAACAGAAGTTTGCGAAGCCTAAAGATCTAAACCTTAGAGGAGAGCTAAACAGAAACTGTTGACTTAAGAGTGAAAAATAAAAAAGATAAAGAATGAACATGTTTTAGGATTACTGATGTTCTTTGTTTTCTCTCAGTCAGTTCCCAGTTTCCAGAGATGGAGGACAGATGTATTAGATAGTAAGCAAAACAATGGCAAAAGCAAAAACCCACCACCAACAGCCCCCCTCCAAACAACAACAATAACAACTCGATGTATTTATGGAGAAAAACACTTGAGAAGGAGGGCAGAATTGAAACTAATCAATAAATAAACATTTATTGATGTTTTTTAAACAAGAAATCATTTAGCAAAAGGTTTATGATATTTATACAATTCTTGAAGTATTTTTAGAGGGAATGTATCCTTAGAAGAAAAATAATAAACTCTTTGGTATTGGGCTTAGGGGATACTTTACATCCAAATTTGGAAAATAGCAAGAGCTGTGTTTTGAAAAGCTGCTATCATAAATAATAGTAATAATAATGTTAAAAAGCCTTTTGATATGTGAAAAGTTCCGTTTATTAAACGTGATTCCATGATTCCACTGACATTGATTGATGACAATGCTCCTTTGAGTGCTGAATAGCAGAACTATTTTCCAGGTGCTTTGCTAGGCACCAGAGACCCTCAGGTGACAGTCCCAGTACTTGCTATTAAGCTTCTTATAATATAATGAGAAAGAGACAAGGAAACAAGAAAGGACATTACCATGTACTTTGGAGAGGTATGCTTGGTATATACAAGAAATATTGATGAAAAAGCTCTAATGTCTCAAATTCTCAGAATTGGATGCTCAATTTGTAAGAGCAGAGACCTTACCTGTTTTGTTCAACATTACATTTCCAGTTCCTAGAATAGTGATTGGCATAGAAGAGTACTCAGAAGTTTTTAAAAGAATAAAAGAAATTAAATCTGCCTTGGGGAGTTAGGCTAGATTTCACAATGGAGGTAATGTTTCTTTAGAAAAGGCAGGCAAACAACATACCAATATGCCCAATGGCACAGAAGCAGTCTGATTGGTCAACAGCCAGTAGTGGCTGTCAACCTTGTAGGAAGAGATGAAGTCTCTAAAGTCTGAAGAGCCTGGAGAGGCAGGCAGCAGTCATTGCATTAGATGGATCAGAAATGTAGAGGATTTGATATGGATGTTTGCTGAGATAATGGAAGCAAGACAAAGATGGAGAAAAATGGAAGATGGAGAATAATGGAGACTTTGGAAGAAAAAGAAATTTTCTTCTTGAAGGAAATGAGTTTCAACACTTTTTAAAATCTGGTTTAGACAGATATGAATGGGTACCTCAATCAGAGACAGAGACATTTCTGAGACATTTCTGAGACTTGGAGGTGCCAGGAGAGTTTTTGGGGGTGAGGTCTGAGATGCCTATGGACGTGGGGAGGCAGGCCAGCATAAATAGCTCCTAGGGCTTGGGCTACTCTATATATCATAGTATAAGTTACTTACTGTTCAAGAATTCTCTTCCATTATCACCCAGTCTTTAGGCAGAGTCACGTCCAAAGTTATAATCTGGTCCTGGCTGACTGTGGAATATTAGGGATACCATCAGGGATATCTGGAGGACACTGCAATAAAGCCATTGATACCTAATTTGGTTAGAGTTTAATAAGACACTTAGCACATTGCTTGGGCATAGGAGTCGTGCATAAATATTAGTTGCCTTTGTCTCCTCTGCCCTATATCACTGAGTACTTCAATCATCACAAGTATTTATTTGTCTCTCACTGCTCTCTATCAGTGAACCTCTCATTTAGTGTTTGATCTTTTTCTTTTCTTTTGTACAGACAATTTTTATTTCTGTTTTCCCTGTATCCTAAAATGCTTACCCACATTCTCTCCAATAACCATGTTAATCAACTCCATTAGAAATCAGAGGATTATTTCTATCAGGATACCTAACATCAACTTAACCCTATGTGTTTATTTCCAGTGCTTGAAATTGTTTTTCCTTTAGTTTCACAAAATCATGGCCAACCCTTAAGCCTCATCACAGGCCCTACCTACTCCATGAAGCTACCCCCAGCCCTACTGAGTTTGTTTGGATTCAGTCTACTATTTCCTTTAGATGAGTCCCACTCATTAGGCCTTAATGATTTTGTGTGTTAGCTACAGCATCACAAATAGATTGTAAACTCCTCGCCTGTCAGGACTTGATGTGCATTTGAATCCCACATAGTGCAAATTCCAAGGTAAGAACATGGCAGATGTTCATTAAGTGCTTGTGCTTACTGACTTAAAGAAAGGTTTTGTGTGGGTGGAGGAAGGATTCTTGAACCTCTGGACAATACAAACACTTGGATCTTTCCTGACAGGGAGTGGTTAGCGGATTATTCAGTGTTGGCAAGTGCCTCTTCCACTTCTCTTCCTTGTCAGACATCTTTATGACCTTCCTTTTGTCATTCTACTATTTTCCTTCTGCCATCAACGATTTGCTCGGCTCTGCATCTATGGGGTATTTATAATTATAAAATGACATGAGGTAAGCATGGAAAGAATTTGTTGAATATCACTAAATAAGAGATGTTGCTCATCACGGGGTAATGTGATATGGCAATCCCCTAATCACTGGAATGTTCTGTGTATATTATTGAACACAACAAAAACGGAACGGTTACACCATGCACACATGACTTTACAAATTTATTCTCAGAATCGGTGAAGCAGTAACCATAAATAGCTGCTTGTATTTTGCTCTGTTATATATAAATGTAACAACTAATTATAGACCTATCTCCAATGTCTCTGGGTTAGTCAACCGGTTATTAGATACCTACAGATTTTGCTGTTATATAAATAAAAAATGGAATAGTGCTTGGTTGAGCTTTTCTTTTTATGCTCTATAAAGATAAAAAAAAATCAAGAACATTAAGACATTTAGGAACGATATTAATATTGCACACAAAAAAATCAGTATAGTAAATTGGACTACTGATATAAAATTATTATCCCTCTCAATATCCTTATTACAGAGCTTTCTGAATAATAATTTTCTAAGTTATTCTAAATGGCAAATGAGAATCATGTACCCAGTTAATTGGCATTTGATTAACTGAATTATGGTAGTATTTTTCTAATGAGTAACTGATAATATTAGGAAAGGCAAGATGATATATTTTCTGCATTTGTTCTTCAGACAGAGCTGTGTTTTTACTTCTACTGACCATAACAAAAGTTTTCTCCCTGAGTTGTGACAGGGAAGGAGAGACAGTCATTTTTTCTCTAAGAATATCTGTGATTGTTATTCCCATGAGAAATTGCCTAAGGGTCCTCTTCTCCAGTTATAAGCTTTCTCAAAGACAAAAAGCAGTCTCTCGAAAGCCATGGAGAGTTGTGAGCAAATGAAGCCTTTTCCATGGGCATTGCTACAGCACTTCAGGTCTAATGCCTCAGCTATGCTCCCTCAATACCTTTCAACTGATTCTTATCTTGAAATTGAATAGCGTTAGAAATTAATACTAGAAAGACTGTTTGGAAATACTTGATGAGATCAATTTAAGAGTGACCAGTTATATGCTTCCTAAGTGTTATTTAAAGTTGATTAAATACGGTAAGATGAGGCAGAACTCGAAAAGGAAAAAGATTCAATATGATAGACATATAGTACTGGTTTTGATTGTTGGTTTTTTGCAGTGGCAAATGGGATGATGTGAGGTTTATGTCTAGACTTTTTTGTGGTGCACTTACACATGTTTTATAACTGTTAATACTTAACTCTTCAATAGTTATGGATTGGTCCTTCTTTTTAATGTATAATCACATTGCCTTTCTAATGGCTGACTTCCAGTTTATGGATTCAAAGTGTCCAGAAAAGAGACTTTTTGAAAGGAGGATCACAGTCTGTGAGAAATACATTGGTGCTGATAATTTATTGTCACTATCTTTGAGTTTCTTAGTCTGTCCTCAGGAATTGGACACCAGCCTCAAGAATAAGATAAGACTGGAGCAAGAGTAACAGAGGCATCAGTCTGTAAGTCCTCACCTAGCATTGTCGCAGAGTCCCTGTCACTCTGCTGGTTCATGTACTTATGTTTTCAATTTCCCATTCTTTGGGAGCCCTTGTAATCTTTTACTGTGGTGACTGTTTCCACTACCATTGAGAAGCTCCTGCAGAACTCTGAGAGCACATCCCTCATGTCTACCTTTAGAATATTAATTCAAACTTCTTTTTCTCACTCACTATTTTCCTCATCTCTGAACACTGCCACAGACTGCTTTACAAGATCACAGAGTTGGTGAGATTTTCTTCATTGATTTCAGCACAAGTGACTAACAATGTATAATTATATTTCTTAATGATTACTGCATTTTAACTTCAGCTTCATATAATCCTTTTCACTAAGGTTAGAAAAAAGAGGGGTAATCAAATATATGAATTAATTTTTTTTTAAATGTACCTTTGGCACCCATGGAGGTGGGCTGTTTGAACCTTCCTCCAAGAAAGTATCAATACATTGTGTTCAATTGTAGTTAGTACAGTGATCTCATAGTCTACAGCTGGAAGAATTGCAGTCTCTGTCTTAGCCTTTGAGCCAATCCATGCTATTCCCAGCCAGCCCATAGTCATGACTGAGCCTGCTACAGGTGCTGGTCCTGGCATATCTGTTCAATACATACAGAACTCTACTATGAGACAGTCTTTTCTTCAGAGCTCCCAATTGGTTGGCTGAGATTTTGTTAGACCCACTTCACTGTTAAAATATCTCCTTGTCCAATCTTTCTTATAGCTTCCTTTTCCTTTCATAAGTGTCAGATTTTCACTATCATGACCTCAAGTCTTTCTCTGCAAGATTCTGCTTCTTCCAACTTTTATCTTTTATAGGCATTATAGCTCAACAAAGCCTTTTATTTCAGAGATGACTTCCCAGGGCACTTAACTGACATAGTATTTTAACTGCTTTGTTTAATGCTTAAAAAATTCACCATAGTTTATAATCTAATTACCCTTTTACTCCTTAAGTTCCCTATGAAGCAGAGCTTGAGACAAGAACTTATGTCCAGATGGCTTATTTTGCTAAATTATTCTAGGGAACAAGGATGGGGCAGTGGACAGAGTGAAACAGATAATCCAAAGGTAGTTAGGATGACCATTGAGAGCTACTGGGACTAAGTTCCACTAAAGACCAGTGGGGAGGCTGCAGAATTGTCTCCTGGAGAAATGGAAAAGGGGAGTAATTTTCATCAGCCCCAGTCTCTCACTGGTCAAGGGATGCCCTTGGGGTGTTAACTCCCTTACATTACCAGATTTGCCTGTGTATCAGAATGGCTGAATAGACTCCTACTGAAAACTCAACTGTGGGATAGCAGAGAATCATCCTCTTGCTAGAAAGTGAGAGAGATGAGGACCAGCTGAAGTAAGATGCAGGTGTCAACCTCTGCACAGCTGGTAGCTGCAACAACAGCTGCAATAAAAAGTTGGGTCTAGTGGATGGGAGGTGTGGAAGGATGTGTCGGATGTAAGCCCTCTAGGAGCTTCATTTCCTATCAAGTTAGGTTAAATTTCTTTCATCTTAAGGGCTTCTGGCAATTTTTCATCATTAAGCCTCTATTTATTAAGGAAATTCTAAAATCAACAAAATTATAATGGATGGTGTAATAGAACCCTATGGATCCAGCTTTAAAAACTAGGAATTCAATGCAATCCCTATCAAATTACCAGTGGCATTTTTTACAGAATGAGAACAAAAAAATCTTAAAATTTGTATGGAGACACAAAAGACCCTGAATAGCCAAAGCAGTCTTGAGGGACAAAAACGGAGCTGGAGGAATCAGACTCTCTGACTTCAGACTATACTACAAAGCTACAGTAATCAAGACAATATGGTACCGGCACACAAACAGAAATATAGATCTATGGAATAGGATTGAAAGCCCAGAGATAAACCCACACACCTGTGGTCAACTAATCTATGACAAAGGAGGCAAGGATATACAATGGAGAAAGGACAGTCTCTTCATTAAGTAGTGCTGGGAAAACTGGACAGCTACATGTAAAGGAATGAAATTAGAACACTCCCTAATACCATACACAAAAAAACCCTCAAAATGTATTAGAGACCTAAATGTAAGACTGGGCAATATAAAACCTTTGAGGAAAACGTAGGAAGAACACTCTTTGACATAAATCACAGCAAGGTCTTTTTTGATCCACCTCCTAGAGTAATGGAAATAAAAACAAAAATAAGCAAATGGGACCTAGAACTAAATAGACATTTCTCCAAAGAAGATATACAGATCGCCAACAAACACATGAAAGAATGCTCAACATCATTAATCATTAGAGAAATGCAAATCAAAACGACAATGAGATATCATCTCACACCGGTCAGATTGGCCATCATCAAAAACTCTAGAAATAATAAATGCTGGAGAGGGTGTGGAGAAAAGGGAACCCTCTTGCACTGTTGGTGGGAATGTAAACAGATACAGCCACTATGGAGAACAGTATGGAGCTTCCTCAAAAAACTAAAAATAAAATTACCATATGGCCCAGCAATCCCACTACTGGGCATATACCCAGAGAAAATGATAATTCAGAAAGACACATGAACCCCAGTGTTTATTGCAGCAGTATTTACAATAGCCAGGATATGGAAGCAACCTAAATGCCCATGAATAGACGAATGGATAAAGACGATGTGGTACATATATACAATGCAATATTACTCAGCCATAAAAAAGAACGAAATTGGGTCATTTGTAAAGACGTGGATGGATCTAGAGACTGTCATACAGAGTGAAGTAAGTCAGAAAGAAAAAAACAAATATCATATATTTACTCATATATATGGAACCTAGAAAAATGGTACAGATGAACTGGTTTGCAGGGCAGAAATTGAGACACAGATGTAGAGAACAAACGTATGGACACCGAAGTGGGAAAGCAGTGGCAGGTGGGGGTGGTGGTGGGATGAATTGGGAGATTGGGATTGACATGTAAACACTGATGTGTATAAAATGGATGACTAGTAAGAACTTGCTCTATAAAAAAATAAATAAAATAAAATTCAAAAATTCGAAAAAAAAAACCTACTGATAATCTGCTACTCTTATTTCATCAATACCTTTTCTCTTTTCTCTTTGTGTATTTTAAAACAAAGTCAAAGTAACATATTAATTTTCATCCACAATAACTTCAGTATATATCTATATGAAATAAGAATTTTTAAACCTAATCATAATACCATTGTTATACTTAGCAAAATAAACTCAATTTAATACCCAGTCCACATTCATTTTTACCTGACATTTTCCAAATGTGTTTTATAATTGGTATATCTGAATTACAATCTTAACATTGCATTTGGTTGAATGTCCCTTAAGTTTAAAGAAAAATCTGTTATATTTGTCTTTTTAAAACTCATATATATATATGCACACACACACAATATTTGTTGAAGTAACTGGATATTATGTCCTGTGGAATTTCCCATACTTTGCCTTTGACTGATGATAACTTCATGGTATTCTATAATACTCCTCCACACCAGAGTTCTTAACCTGAGGGTCTCAGATCCATAGAATTCAGGGATTCTATGACATGGGTTAGGAAAAAGACATCTTTATATTCCCTAACGTTTAACAGAAATTTAACATTTCTTTCATGTTGAATATGGGCAACAAACCACAGAAGTATTAGCACTACTATATAGATTTTTATTTCTATTTGTCATAAATAGAAATTTTTATGTCCATATTATATTAGTTGTTATAGAAACCTTGAAATATTATTTTCCTTCATGATTACTTTAAAATCTTACTGTAGTTATTAGATACTCCACTAGACTCCAATTAATCACAGTCTTCTTGTCCACAAACCTGGCTGGCCAACTAAGGGTCAAACCTGGGGCTAGTAATTATTCAGTGATGACATAGTGACCTTAAAAAGCCACATGAGAATTCTCAATTCTCACTCTGTGTTACAAAAATACAGTAGCCTTTTGTAACACAAATGAGTGCAAAAGCTATAATTAAAGAGCGAGCAAGTTTAAAACATTTTATCATTGAGGTAAATACAGTATTTGCTATTTAATGTAATTTATTATGACTACAAGCAGATTAGGTAGTGGATTTTTCACTGCTTCTAAGTTCTGTAACAAAGATATTTCTTTTGGTTTTCTTTTTTCTGTTCCCTTTGAACACTGTATTATGTAATGAAAACATTCCCATGCTGAAAAAATAGTAGTGAAGCTTGATTACAGGGAGGCTGTTTACATATATGAAAGATTCTTAGAAGTGTTTGTGTTGAAGTGGATTCTAATGTATTTCTTTTGACAAATCTAAGTCAGTTAAAAGTCATTGCTTCACTTGGAGATGAAGAAAATAAAAAGCAGCAAAAGATAATACCTTTGTTAGAGATAATTCCTTTTTACTATTTTATTTGAAGATTTATACAAGTTCTTAATTTGTTGAGAATCATTCATCAAATTACAGGTGACATGAAAACATTAGGAATTCATGTTTCATTTAAGTCTTTCCTACCATGTAATTGTTAGGTGAGTAGTACTGGATGAACTAGGAGTACTACTAATGTTTGACAAATGCTACTAATGGTACACTGTATGAGTGCGACATATTACGCTGTGTATTTTTTAAAGACCATCGTAAATATTTTAAATGTTACTTAAAATTTAGATTTTTAAGAAGTTATAATTTATTACTATATTGTCAATATTTAATATTATACTAATGAGTTCTTATTTGCAATATTACAAGATTTGGAATCCAAATAATTAACAAAACACTTTCCATTTTAATAAACATCAATTGTTACTAATATAATATCTGGAAGAAATAATTCAATTTGTTTATAAGATAAGGAATGCTTTCTCCCTACACACATTTTCAAAATCATTCATTTATTGTTGAGACACTTGGATTTACGTGGTGACAAGCAGTGGTTCTGAAATGTTAGCCTGTATCAGAATCTCTTGAAGGCCTTTAAAACTCAGATTGCAGGGCCCCAGAGTTTCTGATTCAGTAAGTCTAGAGTTGGATTCAGGATTATTCCTAAGATGTTCTTAGGTGGCATTGAAACTGATGGCCCAGGGACCACACTTTAAGAACCTCTACTGTGAAATATGATATGAATTTATTCAGTTATCAGTTCAACCATTCTATAAAAATTTGAGTACTATGTGATAAAATCTGGGAATAAAAAGGTAGAGAAGTTATATTTTCTTTACTGGAGGAAATTATCCTGAGGTGTCCACGTTCACTTCATATTGCAAAATAATTGCCAGTGTTTAGCTTCTACTTGCAATTTCATGTTTCCACATTATGGTTACATCACTCAAGGTTTTTTCTATAGGGAATGAATCAGTATTTTCTTTAACAGCTTAAAACAATTTGACCTAAAATAAAATGTGATGGATCAAACTTAAAGCCACCTCAGTAAATCTGAAAAGCAAGGTAGCCTTGAAGATGTTATACATAGTAGATTGAGATACTAAGTTCACTAGGGCTGCCATAACAAAATACCATAGCTTAAACAACAAAAATTATTTCTCACAGTTCTGGAGGCTGGAAGTCCAAGATCAAGGTGTTAGAAAGGTTGGTTTCTTGTGAGTCCTCTCTTCTTGCCTTGCAGATGGCCTTCTTCACACTGCATCCTCACATGGCCTTTTCTCAGTACCTGAGCATTCCTGGTTCCTATAAAGACACCAGTCATATTGGATTAGGGTACCACCCTATAAGCCTCGTTTCAACAAAACCACTTTTTTGAAGGCCTGTCCCCTAATATGGTTACATTCTGGGGTACTGGGGATTGGGAATTCAAAATATGAATTTTAGTTGGACACATTTCATCCCATTAAAGATGCTCACAGTTGTTACAAGAAAACATACCTTTGAAGATACAACTTTAAAATTGTTCTCCCTGAGTTTGTATCTAAAACATCATCTTTTCTTTTCCCCATAATCAGCCCCTCTATAACTAAACATTAAGAGGCTTCATTTCCAGGACTATAGTGGGAGCAAAAGGAATAAAGAAAGCTTATTTTGTCTTCAATTTTGAAGGTTATTTCTACATGTTTATTTGTAAATTTGTCTATTTGCAAATTATGATGCATAATCTTTAAGAAACAATATTTTGGCAGAAGGTCAGTTTCCTAGAAGAATTCAAAGAGTCTATTTAATCTATAATGAGGTTGAACTACTGTATAACTCAAACATAAACTAATCCCAATTTGGACTAAATATAATTTAGATTTTCTTGATGCAAGTGGTAAAATGAGGTCAATTTTAATCACAGCAGCAAGCAGGTTCTTCCTTGAACTTTAGCAGCAACTTCCATCCATTCTTCAACAAACATTTGCTGGACTTTGTGTTCAAGGTACTTTCTGAGAGCTTAAAATACAGGACTGAGTAAGAAAGACAAATCCGTACTTCAGTGGAGCTTGTGGTCTAGAAGGCAATTGAAAAGTGAAAGTACACTAGCAGAAGGAAATCAAGCTATCCATAGCAATACTGGAGAGAACTGTTTTGGAGACCAAATGGTCTCATCAGGAAACAATTTTACCCCAAATGACTAAAAAGAAGGTTCTTCTAAAAAGAACTACTTAGCCAGGTGTGGGCAAGGTTGAAGAAACAAACAAGGTATATTGATATTCTCAGAGCCTAGCCATTACCATCCCTAGGCCTGAAGGGTCCAAGTAAGGAATTCCTGGTACTGGAGCCCAGCAAGTAGAGAAATCATGAAGGAAGGGACACACAGTGGGAGCTGACAGAAACATGGCCCAAAGTAAGGAAGTAAAGAAGTGGTTAGAATAAAACATCTCAGTTTCTCTCCTGCTCTCTATTTTGATGGTGATTTCCTTTGTCCAAATCCTACAGGAAGTCAAACAATGAGGGAACTTGAGTGATGTAGTCTACTGGGACTAGCAGAGAAAGAGAAGAATAGATGGGGAGAGGAGAGGTCCAGGGGAAATAGCAAATCACCAGCATAGAGGCTGCAGAGGGCCCAAGATTATAGTTAGAACAGCCATTCTAACACATTATCTACGAACAAGAATATTTGTATGTCAGCACTATTGTTATGAAATAAAGTTTATATTTTGCATTTGAAATCAAATTATGGAGAAGACTAAGTAACATATGCAAAAAATCACAGAGCTATAAAGAACAGTAAACAATCATGAGCTAAGTAATTTACCAAAAGTGGAGGCTTAGGCAGAGAGAAAGATCACTGGGTGTCACAAACTTACATTTTATCAAAAATCAATTTTGATCAATTGACCAATTTATTTAATGGTGACCTAAGTTTTTCCTAAGCTTGTACTCAGAGTCATGGTAATTCCATAGCTGATGTAAGATATTTTTTTCAATCTGTGCAGTGAATATGCCGTACTGGAATCTATTTCTTTGAGAAGGCTTTGAAGGTAAAATCTTGGCAGTATTCCTGGGGTGACAAAATCTTTCTATCTCTGGAAAGAGTTGTATAATTTCAGAAACTGCTAAAATAGCTGGATGGTACTTGGATTCAACATAATTAGATAGTATTTTTAGGACACTGTGTGAGCATGAAATTTATTAAGTGATAAGGTAGATGAGTCCTGGTAGAATGATAGGAAATCACCAAGTACTTATGAACACAAAACAACAAAAACTACAAATAGTTTTTAAAATATTTTCACATCATTTAACAAAATAAATGGAACACTTGTAGATAAGAAATCCACTATCTGATCACTTTACACCCATCTCTGCATAGATTCTTGGCTTTCTAAAATGCAGTATATTATGACTAACAAGAAAATTCATCTTTTAAGTAGTTTCTAAAACTTCATCCCCTCAGGCAAATATTTCTAGGTTTAATCTACGTGAACATACAAACTTTGTAACTCATTATTTCCTTGGTGTATCATTTGCACAAAATATACATCACTACTGAAAATAATTACCTTTTAAAATTTCTAGATTTAAGTCTATTCTTCAGTTGCCTATCATCTGTCTCATATATTTGTAGTAATTAAAAAATTTTTATATTGCTAAACTTTAAATTGAAAAAGTTCTGATATCCTGGGAAGAATCATTCAGTGAGTAATCCCATAGGCTTGAAGTTGGATTCCATGGATTTCAGCCTTGGCTCTCTGTTTGCCAGCTGTTTACCTTGACCAGGTTATTGAACTTCTATAAACCTTAGCTTCTTAATTTGTAAATAAGGAATAATAACCTCCAAGAATTATTATGAGGAATATATGAGATATGTATTCCTTATTAAGCAGCAAAATTAAATTAAATTAAAAATTTAAATTATTATTGTTATTAGTACAAAAGCTCGAATTATAAACATTTAAAATATCTAACTATTAAAACATTTAAGCATTTATAAGTATCAAACCTCTTGATATTTATGTAATTTAATATTGTCAATCATGATACAATATACATTCTCATACTTTAAAATATGACATAGTTACATAATTTAATGTATGACATTCCTAAGAATAACAGTAAATTAAATATTTTAAAGATTTGATATTTATCTTTTGTAATTATTGATTTTTAAAAGTAATTTATTATTGACTTTTGAGAAATAAGGTATTAATATTAAGAAGTTCATCTCTTTATCAAAACACACAATAAGTTAAAAATGTGGGTGAGATTTTGGAGAAAAAAATTCCTAAATGTTAGGATTTGCCTCTAGTCAAATTCTAAAATATTTTAACATATTAACATCTCCATCTGCTCTTTCCATCACTAGTGAAGCAGGTGGTATATGTAATCTCCAAGGTAAAGCAAAAATCATGTGGGCTTTCAACAACTCTAATGTAAGTTTAAAAGAAATTATTACTATTTCCATTTGCAGGAATATTTTAAAAATATAAGATAAGTAATTAAAGTAACTGATATTTATTTTATCTTTTATCACATAACAATGACAAAGGATTAAAGCCGTTTGTGCCTAATGCCATATTTCAAAAGTAGAACCTCCAGGAAGGGAAATTTCTAGAGATCAGCAATTCATTTCCATAGCTAATATATCTTGTCTATACTATACTATACCACACTATATGATACTGTATTTTTGTATTTTTTTTAATGTTTCATGTAACTAAAAAAAAAAAAAATCCCAGTGAATGTGGTTTAAATATTAAAGAGGATGTATTGGCTTTCATAAATATATAAATCTGGAAACATGCTGAATTCATTTTGATTCAGCAACTTAAAAGATACCTTTAAAGACCCCTATTTTTTCCTTCTTCCTTCCATTGTCAAGTTCACCTTAGAAGTTTCCTCATATTAACAAAATAGCTCTAGCAGTTCCAGTCTTTATAAACACACATCCTCCAGAAACAGGGTGTTTCTTTCTTAGGGTTCTAAGCCAGAGTCCTAAAATTTACTTTTTAAAATTTGGTTTCTGGGACTTCTCTGGTGGTCCTGTGGTTAAGACTCCTCACTTCCAATGCAGGGGGCATGGGTTCGATCCCTGGTCCGGGAACGAAGATGCTGCATGCTGCATGGCACAGCCAAAAAAAACCAACAGAAACAACAAAAAAATTCAGTTTCTGCTTGGATTGGCTAAGGTCACATATGTCTGAACCAATCACTATGCAAGAGAATGGAAATGTGCTGATTGGCACACAGGTCAATCAAATGCTACTCTATCAAATTTAACTTTCCCCAGAACATATGGGCTGCATAGTGAAGTGGTAGATACCCAAACTGAAATTAATAAAGCCTTTAGGAAAGATAAAGGAGCCAATAGATACTGACTAGGTGACCAGCAAATCCACTGCAGGCACTTTGATCAAAGTCAGCAAAAAGAATGACAAAAATAATAGAAACTAATCTTGGGGATTTTCTAAATATAACTATACATCTTGCATTACTTGTAGAAATAAATAAAAGCACATATAAAGAACATATCTACAGTTATTACAGTAATACCTTAACTTTTTTTTTTCTTAAATAGAACCTCTATTCCCAGAAATTTTATTTATTTTTCTTTGTAGATTTTGTTGAAGTTTATGGATCTGGAGATCCAGGTGTCTTAAATGACTGTGCCTGTGAGTATTGAGTAATGTGTCCCAACCAAGAGCATTGTCAGATATGGGAACTGAACACTTGTTTTGAAAATATACCTCCCAGTAACTTGCTCTCGATAGCATCTGGAAGACACTTGTCATGTGGTTCCATCATGCACAGTTCAGACACTTTTTCATCTGGAAGCATGAGAAATATTGCCTTTATAGATCTGATTAAATAATGAATGATTTAAAAATGCTACATCAAAGTTGTAAATGGTTTTCTATCTCCCATTTCTCTGATGCTAGCAATAACCACACCACCTTATTTCAAATTGACTTCCAGAACTGACAGCTATGTCCCAAGAGGGAAAAAAGAGTTAACATTCTTTTTTCTGTCTTTTTGGTTTTAGCAAATCACTTCAGGTGAGCTGAGGCAAAGCTCCAGTTGGAACAAACGTGAGAACACTAGGCAAATATTGCAGTACAGATTAAGGATGGTTTGTATTAAAAGTTGACAGATACTTTAAGTTCTCTAGGGACTGAAAAAGGCAATTCTGTTTACAGTTCAAATGAATAAGATATAAGGATTTGCTCCAGATCCTTTAAAGTTTTAGAGCCAAAATTCTTCAGTTTTTAAAAAATACATTTTAAACCACATGTAACAACTATACAGAACAAATGAACATGGATTTGTATATGACTGTCTTGGAGGAAAGAATTAGAAGGATTAGGGATATAGGAAACATCATTTAGCATTGAAAAGAGTTCTAGGAAGGACACCTGAATACTATACTATCTTCAGGCTAAAGCATGCTTAACATTTTCCAGAAAGGTATGGTTCTAACATTTCTTTAAGTCCTCCAGAAAAGCAGACTCAGCCAACAATCCAATAGTCAAGATACTGTGTACTATATGTTAAATGAGTTACTGCCCAGTCAGGCCATTCATTAATTTATTTACATGAAGAAGAAAGGACTTAGAGGTGGTTTGCGCCTGGTTGGGTGGTAGTGTGAAGCCATGCAGAGATAGACCTATGGACTCTTCTTATAAAATACCCCACAAACCAAGGGTGGCTCCGGCAAAGCAGTTCAGTGCTTGGGTTTAAAATGTGTCTAGAGAGGCACATTCCACTTGTTCATTTTTTCAGAGCAACACAGCATGAAGCAGACACAGTGAAGAGTGAAGTAAATGCAGTATCATTTTGTTCTCTAGTGGTTCTGTAGCTTTATGAGCAACAAGAGAAGCTACCCTTATCCTGAAATAATACTTTCATGAAGGGCACAGACAGCAGAAGCAACGTGAGGGGGCCCACTCAGAGAGCCATGGTAGACAGCAAACTTCAGGGAAATGTTGGACTAAGACCTGAAAATTATTTGTGAGCATATATGAGACAAACAACAGGAGATGGGCAACTGGGTGGGGATGTTGAGTATTTTTCATAGACAGATGGAGTCATAATCCAGTGATATTTGAAGTATTGCTGTTAAGATTATTTCGTACTAGTAAGGGATGCAGACAATAGCCTATTTCTTAACTCTGTGATCTTAAAAAACTAAACAAACAATCAAATTAACAAAACAAAGATGATTAATGAATCTTAAGGCAAAGAATGGTATATTTTATTTACATCATGTATTTCAAGAGTTGTGTCCCTCCTACGTTGTTTCCATGGCAGTTACTTCTAACGTCAGTTGTGTAAGTGATAGTCAGTTTCTTACTTTAAGTTTAGAGATTAGTTTGATTGCCTGAAATGTGAAGAATTAAATGAATAAAGGAATACTCAGAGGTCTTTTTTTTTATAATGTGGGAGGATAGCATTACATTTGGAAAACTTTAGAAAGTAATTCTTCAGATTGCTTAAGGTCAATAGATTTCAGAAGTGTTCACTTATGAGAAAGACATGGAAAGTCTTTGATAGGTTGGCATAAATGACTACTATTGCCCTCGTTCTGATGTTTTTTTATGAATTTATGTAGAAATTTTTTGGTAGCATAAATTTCAAGTACATGAAAGGCTATACAATGGCCTTTCAATATATTCTTTGTTCTGCTTATAATAGAAATGTTGGTTTCAGATATTGAACCAAGAACCTTGTCTGGAACAAAAGACGTGAAGTAAAATGGATCTTGTTTTCTATGGAATTGCTAAAGGACACATACATTTTTAATGGTATTATTTTAGAGTATTAAACTGGATGTCAGGGTTGGACTGGTTCTTCAGGCTCTGCAATTTTTCTTTTCTCACAGTCAGTACCTCCATTAACTTTGCTCTAGATCCGGTTTAACCATAAGGGAAGAAAGAGTAAGGATTGCTCTTTTGGTAGATTGAAGCTCAGCATCATCACCATGACCACTAATCTACCTCTCATCTTTTCATTTGTGAAAACTGGGATTCTACTTGCTCCTGTTAGTAGGATGCATGGATTAATTAATATTAAAAGAACTCGTTATTGTTTATGGATGCAAACATATTCTTTCAAATTCACTATCTCAGTAACACCACTAACATGGATATCCATGTAAGAAAGTTTGGAATTGTCCTTAACTCTACCCTCTACCTCTTATCTTTCATTTAGTTGTTCATCAAGTTTCTATGCTTTTTACTGCAAAAGTGGGTCTCAACTATTCATCCCAACTCCTTTTTTTGTAATCATAGAATTTCATCATCTGTTGTCTGGTCATCTGGTATTACCTCTTATAGAGTTCTGTTGCTTTCGGGTTTCCATTTATAATTTATCTTTCAAAACATTCCCAGAAAAGTTGGAGTTAACGTGTGAAGTGGCAAAGATTCTTGACCCAGCTCTCAGACCACCTGAGTTAAAATTCTATCTATGCCTTGGCAGTCTGACCTTGGATAAGTTGCTTATCCACTCTGTGCCTCAGTTTCCTGTTCTATAAATTGGGGGAGTGGGAAGAAGAACAAGAAGAAGAAGAAAAAGGGAAAAAATTGAAATGGAGAAGAATGTTGAGAGTTCATGTTAGATGCTCTTTCTTGTTTTAATAAACTACAAGAGGAAATTAACTGTTGAGATAAAGGGGCAAGAAAACTTTAAGCTTGAATGAAGTGGAAAAGAGACTTGGAAAACCTGATAAGACTAGTGTAGATAGATAATTAGTGATGAGTCAAAGTACTGGCATTCTTCAATCAATAAACAATTAAACCTATTATGTTTCATGTCCTATACTGATCAGGACTGAGACCATTATATCTGACAAGTAATACAAATCTATAACCTTATGTCAGTCTTTTTATTCTAATTTTTTGACCAAGCTACCTCAAAATGCATATAAAAAATACCATCAAACTAAAATATAAAAATACTCATAAAGACAAAATTAAGTTAAAAAATGGTTGTGAAAGTAAGTATTCCTCTATAACATATAACTGCTATCAGTGTCAGAATCTATTATTTTGCTATTTTGTTGTCCAGTAAAGGAAAAAGTACCTCTGGCAATATCACTTTCTTTATTATCTCTGCTGATGTTATCCAGAAAGCAGAATATTTACTCCTTGTACTAAAGCAAAAAAAAATGTCTGCTGAGGTCTTCTCAGAGGTTTACAATATATTCTAAAGTCTAATTTTGCAGCTAGAGACTTCTGACCCAATTTCACAATCCTAAGAAATTTTATGCCTATGGCAACCGTCTTAATCTAATGCGTCAGGTTTTAAATTCAATCACAATCTTATATTCTTCTTCTTTCATATGGCTTTTCTTTAGCACCTTATCAGTTTTCTCCAACAAAAAGCAATATTATATGTCACAATTACAATATACTTTTGGACCTTGTGAGAAGTTTATTATGCAATTATAAACAATGTCCATAAAAGCTAAGAGGGTGGATTTAGCATCTGACAGACCTGAAATCGAATTTTTTTCCTGGTACTTATTAGCTGTGACTTCAGATAAGCTATTTAAACTCACTGTATTTTAGTTTCCTCTCCAAAAATGGGAAAAATGGAGTAATGTAAGAACTAAATAAATTAACAGATAGAAAGCTCATAACAGTGCCTGGCAATGATAAGAACTTGATAAATGTTAACAATTTATATTGAATATTTGCCTTTCTTCTTGTTTGTCTGTCATGCAGACCATCTTCCTATACATAGGGAATTCCCCATCTAAATCCCCTTGGGAAGAGGGAGAGTCAACTCTCTTATATAGAAGTTTAAATGGCAAGTATTTATGATGATTGCATGTCTAGCCTCCTTTATACTTAGGCTTAGAAACCAGATGCATGTAGCCAACATTTAAAATTATGAGATAATGATGCAAAGAAATATACACAGAAGTGAATCTATTCTGTAGAAGACCAAGACAACTGTAGCAGCAACAGCCACCTTCCAGGGCAGTAGCAGGGGTCCTGCCTGACAGTGACTTCCAGAATTGTCAGTGGTGTTTCTTGTGGCTTTGAAGGTTCAGCAGTGACAATAGCGGCACAAGAAGTGGCCAGTTTCTAGGGTATGATTTGGCTGCTGCTCTGGTTGTGTGGCCTCTGAGTCTGTTCTCCAGCCCCCTTGGCATTCCTTTCAAAACATTATTTTATCTTGAATCAGCCAGTGTCAGTGTTTGCTGCTTTCAGTGAAGATCCCTCATATAAAATTAGGACCAGAAATGTTTGCAGTCAACAAGTTTAAGGGAAAATAGTGGGTGGGGTGGGAAAAGAGCACATGAACACATGCACATTGAAAGGTCTGAGATTTGTTAACTGGCCTAAAGGCAGAAAAATTCTAGCAAATATTAAAGGGTAGAACTCTAGTGGCCAATGGCTTGTGGTACCTGAACCACTAATTAAATTATCCCTTGGGGTTATCTACTATAAAATAACAATTCAAAGCAAGGCTGTGAGGCACCAGTGGCTATTACAGTGAAGTATGAAGGGCAATTCAATGAGTATGAGATTTTTTTTCCTAAATGCATGGACATCTTAAAAAAAGTGAATGGCTTGCTCATTTTCAAAATACTTGGCTTAAGGCACAGTCTGTAAATAAGAGAATCTTTATGTCTGTGTTAAAAGAAAAAAAGAAACCCTATAATCTTTTGTTGCACAGAGCTAATATATTGAAAACTAAACATAAGTTTGAGTCTGTGCGTTGCTGAATTACATTGGGTGAATTCATTGTTCCACTGACTTTCTTGGATGAAAGTTAGAGCACTGTTTGAAAAAATAAGTGCCCATGAACATTGGAATTGAGATGTTTGGAAAATTCAGAGAAGCCTGGGCCTCCAATGCTTTCTGAGCCTCCTTTGCCTTCAGAAAGCTACCACTCCTCTGTTTTGATGTGGTTGCCCCTCTCTTGATTGTCTCACCTAAGAGATGAATGAAGGAATTGCCAGGAGGAAGCCAATTCTACTCATGTCCCTATCCCAATAGTTCCCTCATCTTTAAATCAATCAGAAAAGTTAGATCCCAGCATGCTTTGGGGCACAATTACAAACTCAGATCTTACAAACCTTTGTGCATACATGCATGCACACACACACACACACACACACACACACACATAAACAGTTGTAAAAACTTGCAAATGTGTGTAGTAAAAATCTAATGAATATATGTGGGATTGTTTTCTGAGGGTCTAGATTAGAAGTGACCTGTAGACAAAATTTGCTCAACTAACTGTGTTTATAAAGAAAATTTTATTGGAACACAACTTTGCTCTTTCAATTACATATTGTTTATGGCTGCTTGATCATTACAATAGCAGAGTTTAATTGTCATGGTGGAGACTGTCCCACCTGAAAAGCCAAAAATCTTTACTATCTAGACCTTTCCAGAAAAAGTCTGCTGACCCCCTGTTTAAGCCAAGAGAAGAGAACAAAGTTTTGAATCAGCCTGGACTTATTGATTTGGGTTGGCCACACTGGCAATTCTGGAGCCAATATGCTGCTTGAGCTGTTGGAAGTAATCTGAATTTTTAACTTCTATTTTGCATTAGACTCAGTAGTGACAGACTCTACATTATGTTAGGTGCCAGAAATTCCTCCAGTATGATAGAGCAGAAAAAACTGTCTCAGTATTGAAGATGTTGGACATTTTGGAGTGGATTTAGGGTATGTGAAGCACTCACTTCCTCCCTAATCTGTCATGTCCTCCACCCATGTAAATCTACAGAAGCCTGTAGGAATATTTCATTTTCCGAGGCAAAATGGGGCTGGTTACCATAAAAGCTAGTAAGACTATCTTAGAAATTGTATTGGTCATACACACAGGTGTTGTGGTGGTGCTTTTGTTGTTGTTTTGAAGTGGCTAATTGACCATGGAATTTCTAGCACTGAAAGAGATGGACAATTCTTTAAGGCCCTACTTGATTTATATGTACCAAAAGCTCTGGGTCTGAAGAACAGAGGCCCAACTTGAACTCATAAAACCTGAGTCTATTTACAGGTTCTCAGTCCCTGGATTAAGGGAGGTTTGGTCTGTGGAAGGAGGACCTCTTAGTAACAGCCCAATACACAGAATACCATTAACCAGGATAATTATGCTCTGTGAAAAGAGAAATTCCCACATGAATCAGGAATGATTGGACCACAGCCTGAATGAACACTGGTTTTAGGGGACTAAGTATGCTGACGAACCACAGGGAAGAGTTAAAATTTAAGGAAGTTATTGATAAATAGAATTCTGACCCATGCATACCTCCCATTAGGCTCAGATAAATCCATCTGTATTCATTAGGATTGTGTATGCCTGCAAATAATAGAATAGCCCAACTAGTGTGATTTAAATAAGCAAGCATTCATGTTACACTTATCCCAAGAGGTGTGGCGGTAGCAGATGTCAATGTGTTGAATAGTTCTGTGGTGTCAGAGGTTATGGCTCTGTTTCCCTTTGCCATTCCCTCATGTCAAAGGACAGCCCCTGCAGTTCCTACCTCTACATTCATGTTCAAGACAAGGTCAAGGTAAGGAAAAAAGGCTAATCTTCTGCCTATTTCCCCTTTTATAAAGCAAATAATTTTCCAAGAAATAACATCAATTTGATTCTGCTAAGAGATCATTTCTAGGATTGTGTAGTATGTATTCACCCTGACAATAAGAAAGTATTCTTTGTCTCTGTTTATTTTTTTTTCTTTTGCCTACCCAGGTACGTGGGGGGTTTCTTGCCTTTTGTGAGGTCTGAGGTCTTCTGCCAGCGTTCGGCGGGTGCTCTATAGGAGAAGTTCCACGTGTAGCTGTATTTCTGATGTATCTGTGAGGAGGAAGGTGATCTCCGCGTCTTACTCTTCCGCCATCTTGCCTGCTCCCCTCAGTAATCTGAATTTTTAACTTCTATTTTGCATTAGACTCAGTAGTGACAGACTCTACATTATGTTAGGTGCCAGAAATTCCTCCTGTATGATAGAGCAGAAAAAACTGTCTCAGTATTGAAGATGTTGGACATTTTGGAGTGGATTTAGGGTATGTGAAGCACTCACTTCCTCCCTAATCTGTCATGTCCTCCACCCATGTAAATCTACAGAAGCCTGTAGGAATATTTCATTTTCCGAGGCAAAATGGGGCTGGTTACCATAAAAGCTAGTAAGACTATCTTAGAAATTGTATTGGTCATACACACAGGTGTTGTGGTGGTGCTTTTGTTGTTGTTTTGAAGTGGCTAATTGACCATGGAATTTCTAGCACTGAAAGAGATGGACAATTCTTTAAGGCCCTACTTGATTTATATGTACCAAAAGCTCTGGGTCTGAAGAACAGAGGCCCAACTTGAACTCATAAAACCTGAGTCTATTTACAGGTTCTCAGTCCCTGGATTAAGGGAGGTTTGGTCTGTGGAAGGAGGACCTCTTAGTAACAGCCCAATACACAGAATACCATTAACCAGATAATTATGCTCTGTGAAAAGAGAAATTCCCACATGAATCAGGAATGATTGGACCACAGCCTGAATGAACACTGGTTTTAGGGGACTAAGTATGCTGACGAACCACAGGGAAGAGTTAAAATTTAAGGAAGTTATTGATAAATAGAATTCTGACCCATGCATACCTCCCATTAGGCTCAGATAAATCCATCTGTATTCATTAGGATTGTGTATGCCTGCAAATAATAGAATAGCCCAACTAGTGTGATTTAAATAAGCAAGCATTCATGTTACACTTATCCCAAGAGGTGTGGCGGTAGCAGATGTCAATGTGTTGAATAGTTCTGTGGTGTCAGAGGTTATGGCTCTGTTTTCCTTTGCCATTCCCTCATGTCAAAGGACAGCCCCTGCAGTTCCTACCTCTACATTCATGTTCAAGACAAGGTCAAGGTAAGGAAAAAAGGCTAATCTTCTGCCTATTTCCCCTTTTATAAAGCAAATAATTTTCCAAGAAATAACATCAATTTGATTCTGCTAAGAGATCATTTCTAGGATTGTGTAGTATGTATTCACCCTGACAATAAGAAAGTATAGGAAAAAAAAGGAAGGTTTGTCATGATACATTCAGTTGGGCTGGGCTCATTGCTCCCCTGAATTAAAATGAGGACATTAGCAAGGATGAATTGGGGCATGGATGTTAAGTTATCAACCAATAAACTCTGCCACAACATGCCATATTTATTTTACCAGATCTTGAGTGTATTATTAGAATACATGTATTTAATGACTAGCAACACCTCCTATTTACCCATCTGAACCATGAAATATAGGTTACTATAGTAGGGGGGGCCAAATTAAATGCCCTGGAGCTTTCCCTTCCTAGCAAGGTAATAACTTGAAACCAACACCCTCTCCCTGGGGGGAATTAATACCATCATCAAAGACTTGAAAGGACCCCAGGAAGCCCACCAAAGCACCATGCTTCCTTTTTAATGTTGGGAGATGTAAGATACAATGATTTGTCCTGTTCTTTCAAAAGGATCTACTGGCATGTCCCCCAAATTTCACTAACACAGAGACCCCTGAATTTTAGTAGTTTATTTCTCCCCTTTGGGAGCTCATCTGTGTTATCAGGGCTTCCAATTTAGTTGCCTCTTATTGCTTATGTGGCCCCTTTAGGATGCTGTCATTGATATATAGGAAAACATTATCCTGTTCTGTGGAATGTCTAGATGTTCCAGGTCCCCTCAAGCTACATTGTGATAAAGCATGTGTGAGAGAATGAACATAGATGAGGGATAAGATTGCAAATGTATATGCCAAGAATCAGATCAGTGTCCTTAATTGTTCTTTAGATTTGAGAGCCTGATTAATCACAGTCACCATGTGTATGTGTGTGTGCGCAAAGACAACCCCAGTATAGAAAGAGATTTATTTCTAACAATTCCTGTATAGTTGGTTACATGGGCTTTGGATTATTCCTAAATAAAAACATATTGTGTTCTTTCTTTTTTCTTTTTTTAATAGATTTTATTTATTTATTTATTTATTTATTTATTTATTCGATTTTGGCTGCGTTGGGTCTCTGATGCTGCTTGCGGGCTTTCTCTACTTGCGGCGAGTGGGGGCTACTCATTGTTGCAGTGGGCAGGCTTCTTTTTTTTTTAAGATCTTTATTAGAGTATAATTCCTTTACAATGGTGTGTTAGTTTCTGCCTATAACAAAGTGAATCAGTTATACATATACATATGTTCCCATATCTCTTCCCTCTTGCGTCTCCCTCCCTCCTGCCCTCCCTATCCCACCCCTCTAGGTGGTCACAACGCACCAAGCTGATTTCCCTGTGCTATGCGGCTGCTTCCCACTAGTATCTATTTTACGTTTGGTAGTGTATATATATCCATGCCACTCTCTCATTTTGTCCCAGCTTACCCTTCCCCCTCCCCGTATCCTCAAGTCCATTCTCTAGTAGGTCTACATCTTTATCCCCGTCTTGCCCCTAGGTTCTTCTGACCTTTTTTTTTCTTTCTTTTTTTGGATTCCATATATATGTGTTAGCATACGGTATTTGTTTATCTCTTTCTGACTTACTTCACTCTGTATGACAATCTCTACGTCCATCCACCTCACTACAAATAACTCAGTTTTGTTCCTTTTTATGGCTGAGTAATATTCCATTGTGTATATGTGGCACATCTTCTTTATCCATTCATCTGTCGATGGACACTTAGGTTGCTTCCATGTCCTCGCTATTATAAATAGAGCTGCAATGAACATTTTGGTACATGACTCTCTTTGAATTATGGTTTTCTCAGGGTATATGCCCAGTAGTGGGAATGCTGGGTCATATGGTAGTTCTATTTTCAGTTTTTTAAGGAACCTCCATACTGTTCTCCATAGTGGCTGTATCAATTTACTTTCCCACCAACAGTGCAAGAGGGTTCCCTTTTCTCCACACCCTCTCCAGTGTTTATTGTTTGTAGATTTTTTGATGATGGCCATTCTGACCAGTGTGAGATGATATCTCATTGTAGT
>NC_041223.1:34287892-34289141 GCF_002837175.3 Physeter macrocephalus | reverse complement strand
AAAAGCTTTTAAGTTTCATTAGGTCCCATTTGTTTATTTTTGTTTTTATTTCCATTTCTCTAGGAGATGGGTCAAAAAGGATCTTGCTGAGACTTATGTCATAGAGTGTTCTGCCTATGTTTTACTCTAAGAGTTTGATGGTGTCTGGCCTTATATTTAGGTCTTTAATCCATTTTTAGTTTATTTTTGCGTATGGTGTTAGGGAGTGTTCTAATTTCATTCTTTTACATGTAGCTCTCCAATTTTCCCAGCACCACTTATTGAAGAGGCTGTCTTTTCTCCACTGTATATCCTTCCCTCCTTTATGAAAGATAAGGTGAACATATGTGCGTGGGTTTACCTCTGGGCTTTCTATCCTGTTCTTGGGTAGTAGAGTCATTTTCATAATGTTGATTCTTCCAATCTAAGAACATGGTATATCTCTCCATCTATTTGTATCATCTTTAATTTCTTTCATCAGTGTCTTATAATTTTCTGCATACAGGTCTTGTGTCTCCTTAGGTAGGTTTATTCCTAGATATTTATTCTTTTTGTTGCAATGGTAAATGGGAATGTTTTTGTAATTTTACTTTCAGATTTTTCATCATTAGTGTATAGGATAGCAAGAGATTTCTGTATATTAATTTTGTGTCCTGCTACTTTACCAAATTCATTGATTAGCTCTAGTAGTGTTCTGGTAGCATCTTTAGGATTCTCTATGTATAGTATCATGTCATCTGCAAACAGTGACAGCTTTACTTCTTCCTTTCCAATTTGGATTCCTTTTATTTCTTTTTCTTCTCTGATGGCTGTGGCTGGAACTTCCAAAACTATGTTGAATAATAGTGGTGAGAGCGGGCAACCTCGTCTTGTTCCTGATCTTAGTGGAAATGGTTTCAGTTTTTCACCATTGAGGATGATGTTGGCTGTGGGTTTGTCATATATGGCCTTTATTATATTGAGGAAAGTTCCCTCTATGCCTACTTTCTGGAGGGTTTTTATCATAAATTGGTGTTGAATTTTGTCGAAAGCTTTCTTTGCATCTATTGAGATGATCATATGGTTTTTCGCCTTCAATTTGTTAATATGGTGTATCACATTGATTGATTTGCGTATATTGAAGAATCCTTGCATTCCTGGAATAAACCCCACTTGGCCATGGTGTATGATCCTTTTAATGTGCTGTTGGATTTTGTTTGCTAGTAGTTTCTTGAGGATCTTTGAATCTATGTTCATCAGTGATATTGGCCTGTAGTTTTCTTTCTTTGTG
>NC_041223.1:34284660-34287392 GCF_002837175.3 Physeter macrocephalus | reverse complement strand
TTTGTCTCTGTTTATTCTTTTTTCTTTTGCCTACCCAGGTACGTGGGGGGCCTCTTGCCTTTTGTGAGGTCTGAGGTCTTCTGCCAGCGTTCGGCGGGTGCTCTATAGGAGAAGTTCCACGTGTAGCTGTATTTCTGATGTATCTGTGAGGAGGAAGGTGATCTCCGCGTCTTACTCTTCCGCCATCTTGCCTGCTCCCCTCAGTAATCTGAATTTTTAACTTCTATTTTGCATTAGACTCAGTAGTGACAGACTCTACATTATGTTAGGTGCCAGAAATTCCTCCTGTATGATAGAGCAGAAAAAACTGTCTCAGTATTGAAGATGTTGGACATTTTGGAGTGGATTTAGGGTATGTGAAGCACTCACTTCCTCCCTAATCTGTCATGTCCTCCACCCATGTAAATCTACAGAAGCCTGTAGGAATATTTCATTTTCCGAGGCAAAATGGGGCTGGTTACCATAAAAGCTAGTAAGACTATCTTAGAAATTGTATTGGTCATACACACAGGTGTTGTGGTGGTGCTTTTGTTGTTGTTTTGAAGTGGCTAATTGACCATGGAATTTCTAGCACTGAAAGAGATGGACAATTCTTTAAGGCCCTACTTGATTTATATGTACCAAAAGCTCTGGGTCTGAAGAACAGAGGCCCAACTTGAACTCATAAAACCTGAGTCTATTTACAGGTTCTCAGTCCCTGGATTAAGGGAGGTTTGGTCTGTGGAAGGAGGACCTCTTAGTAACAGCCCAATACACAGAATACCATTAACCAGGATAATTATGCTCTGTGAAAAGAGAAATTCCCACATGAATCAGGAATGATTGGACCACAGCCTGAATGAACACTGGTTTTAGGGGACTAAGTATGCTGACGAACCACAGGGAAGAGTTAAAATTTAAGGAAGTTATTGATAAATAGAATTCTGACCCATGCATACCTCCCATTAGGCTCAGATAAATCCATCTGTATTCATTAGGATTGTGTATGCCTGCAAATAATAGAATAGCCCAACTAGTGTGATTTAAATAAGCAAGCATTCATGTTACACTTATCCCAAGAGGTGTGGCGGTAGCAGATGTCAATGTGTTGAATAGTTCTGTGGTGTCAGAGGTTATGGCTCTGTTTCCCTTTGCCATTCCCTCATGTCAAAGGACAGCCCCTGCAGTTCCTACCTCTACATTCATGTTCAAGACAAGGTCAAGGTAAGGAAAAAAGGCTAATCTTCTGCCTATTTCCCCTTTTATAAAGCAAATAATTTTCCAAGAAATAACATCAATTTGATTCTGCTAAGAGATCATTTCTAGGATTGTGTAGTATGTATTCACCCTGACAATAAGAAAGTATAGGAAAAAAAAGGAAGGTTTGTCATGATACATTCAGTTGGGCTGGGCTCATTGCTCCCCTGAATTAAAATGAGGACATTAGCAAGGATGAAGTGGGGCATGGATGTTAAGTTATCAACCAATAAACTCTGCCACAACATGCCATATTTATTTTACCAGATCTTGAGTGTATTATTAGAATACATGTATTTAATGACTAGCAACACCTCCTATTTACCCATCTGAACCATGAAATATAGGTTACTATAGTAGGGGGGGCCAAATTAAATGCCCTGGAGCTTTCCCTTCCTAGCAAGGTAATAACTTGAAACCAACACCCTCTCCCTGGGGGGAATTAATACCATCATCAAAGACTTGAAAGGACCCCAGGAAGCCCACCAAAGCACCATGCTTCCTTTTTAATGTTGGGAGATGTAAGATACAATGATTTGTCCTGTTCTTTCAAAAGGATCTACTGGCATGTCCCCCAAATTTCACTAACACAGAGACCCCTGAATTTTAGTAGTTTATTTCTCCCCTTTGGGAGCTCATCTGTGTTATCAGGGCTTCCAATTTAGTTGCCTCTTATTGCTTATGTGGCCCCTTTAGGATGCTGTCATTGATATATAGGAAAACATTATCCTGTTCTGTGGAATGTCTAGATGTTCCAGGTCCCCTCAAGCTACATTGTGATAAAGCATGTGTGAGAGAATGAACATAGATGAGGGATAAGATTGCAAATGTATATGCCAAGAATCAGATCAGTGTCCTTAATTGTTCTTTAGATTTGAGAGCCTGATTAATCACAGTCACCATGTGTATGTGTGTGTGCGCAAAGACAACCCCAGTATAGAAAGAGATTTATTTCTAACAATTCCTGTATAGTTGGTTACATGGGCTTTGGATTATTCCTAAATAAAAACATATTGTGTTCTTTCTTTTTTCTTTTTTTAATAGATTTTATTTATTTATTTATTTATTTATTCGATTTTGGCTGCGTTGGGTCTCTGATGCTGCTTGCGGGCTTTCTCTACTTGCGGCGAGTGGGGGCTACTCATTGTTGCAGTGGGCAGGCTTCTTTTTTTTTTAAGATCTTTATTAGAGTATAATTCCTTTACAATGGTGTGTTAGTTTCTGCCTATAACAAAGTGAATCAGTTATACATATACATATGTCCCCATATCTCTTCCCTCTTGCGTCTCCCTCCCTCCTGCCCTCCCTATCCCACCCCTCTAGGTGGTCACAACGCACCAAGCTGATTTCCCTGTGCTATGCGGCTGCTTCCCACTAGTATCTATTTTACGTTTGGTAGTGTATATATATCCATGCCACTCTCTCATTTTGTCCCAGCTTACCCTTCCCCCTCCCCGTATCCTCAAGTCCATTCTCTAGTAGGTCTACATCTTTAT
>NC_041223.1:34209418-34280089 GCF_002837175.3 Physeter macrocephalus | reverse complement strand
CGGCTAGCCGTGGTGCACTAACCCCTTCAGGCTGTGTTCACCCAGCCAACCCCAGTCCTCTCCCTGGGATCCGACCTCCGAAGCCCGAGCCTCAGCTCCCATCCCCCGCCCGCCCCGGCGGGTGAGCAGACAAGCCTCTCGGGCTGGTGAGTGCCGGTCAGCACCGATCCTCTGTGAGGGAATCTCTCTGCTTTGCCCTCAGCACCCCGTTACTGCGCTCTCCTCCATGGCTCCGAAGCTTCCCCCCTCCGCCACCCGCAGTCTCTGCCCGCGAAGGGGCTTCTAGTGTGTGGGAACCTTTCCTCCTTCACAGCTCCCACCTACTGGTGCAGGTCCCGTCCCTATTCTTTTGTCTCTGATTTTTCTTTTTTCTTTTGCCCTCCCCAGGTACTTGGGGGAGTTTCTTGCCTTTTGGGAGGTCTGAGGTCTTCTGCCGGGGTTCAGTAGGTGTTCTGTAGGAGTTTTTCCGCATGTAGATGTATTTCTGATGTATTTGTGGGGAGAAAGGTGATCTCTGTGTCTTACTCCTCCTCCATCTTGAAGGTCTCTCTACATATACTTTTCTTATGGAAGAAAATTGTTATATCTTTACAGTTACAGGTATATTTGTATATTATTCATCTCTCCTAGTTGAATGTATAAGGAGCTTATCTGTATTGTTCAGTGTTGAATCCTCAGTGTCTGAATTATTATTTAGCATATTGTAAATGAATATTTTATTTGGGTTGAATGAATGAATATTTATAGATATGTTGGCAGTTAGAAAGGAAAAACTGAAAGTTCCTTACATCTGCTACATTCTAAACTTATTCATCTGTCCCATTGGTGGTATTTTCTATGGTTCTTAAGGCTGGAGTCACAGTTGGCTATTCAGCAGCTCCTAGAAATTTTACAAATTGTGGCAAAACTCTTGTTTTTTTGACTAACTATGTCAGTTAGTTCATTGAACCATCAGTAAGGTAGGACATAGCTCAGCAAATATCTCTAAATACTTCTCAACAGTCATGATGCAAAAGTAGGAAGAATTTGCTTAATAGCATCTAAAGGGGGAATAGGATATTATTATAATAAAGATTTGAAAGTGTCCAGATAAGACTATGTAAGTAACCATGTGCTAAAAATGGCAAATCAATAACTATCAATACAAGTAGAATTAACGAAGTGTTTATTTTGCCATTCTTGATAATGAAATCATTGGAAACAAACCATTATCTGCAATGTTTCTGAGAGCCTATACAGCTTTTTCACTGATGTGTGAATGGAGAGATGACAAGACACCAATTAATGCTGATATAGTACCTTCATCTACCACAGTCTATTCTGGTTTCCCAAAATTTATATTAGCAAGTACACCTAAGCAGATTAAAATTCAATAGTACTACAATCAGAGAAAGGCACACATTTTTTAATCAAACCAACTCAGATTATATTGTCTATGGAAGGCTGTTTTCCCACACAAAGAATTTTCCAGCAACTTGAGTAGCTTGGAACTGACTTTCCAAATTATTGCTGTTTGTGTCTTTCCCAGTGTCATCAACAGAACAATTTACAAAGACCTAGTTGCTATGAATTTCCTGTAGTGGAGAAGTAGCAGCATCAGAAAAAGAACTTACCTTTCTTCTTTTCAGCATCTGGTCATTTTTCTTATCTTTTCTCTGTTTCATTATAACTTCTATACACTACTGTCTCATTTCTGTTCTGTCTTTCCCTTTGTTTTCCAAACTGTTAAGGTGGGCAGTTAGCTAATTGGCATTCTTATTGGTGTACATGTTATTAGACAATAGGAGAAAGCTAGAAGATAGTTGTGGATCTGGCTGAGATTTTATGAGTAGCAGCATCTGTGTTTACATGCTTCAAGTTAATACACCCTGGATAACTGAAAAGTTATACTTTTAAATTCTAAACTATAAGGTGTTCAGGTTTTTCCGCATGTAGATGTATTTCTGATGTATTTGTGGGGAGGAAGGTGATCTCCGCGTCTTACTCTTACGCCATCTTGAAGCTCCTCCAAAAACATATTGTATTCTTAATCATGTTAGTTACTAGGCCAGCCCACAAAGGCCAACTTAGTCCCATTAGACTATAGATACAGTATGATAGTAAGATGTAGATTTTAGGTCCTGTGAAAAAACTGCCATGAAATGCAATAGAAGAAACAAGAGCCTTCTTCTGTCTTTAGGTCTTAAAAACCAAACCAAAACAGAACAAAATAGATTTTCCCATCTTGCTTATTGATCCTTTTGTACTTTTACTGCCTTGACTGAACTTGAGTTGCTAACCTAGTTATTGCAGTGTAGTGCTGACCCAACCTTACTACATGATCTAAAGGGATCCTTGTTCCAAAATTAACTACTTTTTAAAAATTAATTTACACTAATATTTATAGCACTGTATTTGCATGTAAAAAGTGAGAAGGCATTCAATTCGGGTGGATGAAACACCATGTTGGTAGGCTGCTCTGCCTATATATATTTGCTCCCAAGGTTGGTTCACCAAAGCTGTTCTGCTTTCTACAGGTCCTTCTTTTTTCCATTTCTAAATACATAAATCCCTTGAAAAACTTGAAGGCTTTTCTGGAGATTCCTTTGGTGTCACAGATTGGCTTCTGAGGATGGAAGCAGTGGATAAAGGTAAGTGGTTACATTTTGAGATTTTTTGTGAATTGAGTTCTAGTTAAACTGAGACCTGTAAAATAAATATTATCTTCTCATTAGGCAGTTATCATCATTAGAGAGTTTTGTTAGTTTTATTCAGGAATACATGATGCACTAGAGGTCCAAAATGGAGTGCTGGGGACCAGTGCAAGGAGAAAAGAGGGACAAGGACAGAGAACTGTTGAGGAGGCAGGGCTCCAAGTCTCTTCCCTCTTCCTTTCCATGGCAACTCCTTCTCCCCCACTCCCAATTGTATTCAGGTACTTTGATCTGGTTCTATATATTAGATTAACTTTACTTGTTCTCTATGTTCAATTTTCATCTCATATTTTATTTAAAGAAAGGATTCCATTGCACAAAGACTTTTGAGAAGCACTAGATAAGATGATGTTTTGTGTCCACTCCAAATCTGAAATTCAATGGCTTGGTAGTTAAAATCTCACCACTTATAACATCCTACCAATTATTTGAAATATGTAAAATATTTTGTTTATATTCTTTGATGAATTTGAGAGAAATTAAATAAAATGTATTTTAAGTTTGATTGTAAATACAAAATTTAAATGTTAATAATAGATAGTACATTTAACTTTAGAGCAAAAAAGTTTTTTTATTTCTTGCAAGGCTTGATATTTTAAAACAGCATTGAGTCCCTATTCTACCATTTCCTAGCACTGTGAACTGGATAATTGTCTTGAACTTCTTATTCTTCAATTTCCTCATCTGTAAAATGGAGATAATAGATGTATCTACTTAGTGGTTATGGCAAAATGGTAAGACATTTAAAAGCTTTAGCAGACTGACTGGAATCTAGTAAGAACACATATAAATTAGTAATTACTATTATTGCTTATGTTGAAATCATCAACTCTATGTTGTTTGACCACTGAAAATTCAAGTAACTAATTTATGAAACCATGAAAAAAGAAAGACAGGAAAATTAGGACATCTAGAATAGTTTGAAGTAGAAATGCAAAGAAGGAAAACAGATGGGCAATATCCAGAAAGAAAGTTTTGCTCAGTACTGCCCATCTGCTACTCTTTGCCTGTGTGCTTTGCAAGTAATATAAAATTTCAAACAGCCAAGCAGTATAATCCTCAATCTAGTTTAATTTGTGTTTGCACCTCATTGGCTGCTGGCAAGGGAATGGTTAGATTCAGATTTGATTATAAAGCCACATAGTCCTCATGTTTATCCCATGAGAGGCAAAGCTGTAAAAAGATTAAAATTAGTAGGAAGCAACTATTCTCCTTATGAATCAATTCTAGACACATTTGGCAGCTTTTCTCTTGCAACAGAGGTACTATTCAAGTAAAGGTGGTAGAGACTCTCTTCAGTAATTTTTTTAATTGAAAGTATCAAGCTCTCTTTAGTAGCGTAATCTTCTTTGCCCAAGAAAGTGTTAAGATTACTGTTTTTCATTTGAAAATTACATAATTTTCTAAAAGCACCATCATTTTTTCTCTTATTAATTTAAACTATGCTTGTTCACAGGAAAAATAAATAGAAGTTTGTTTGTTTCAGAAATTAGAGAATAATGCATTTTCCTCCTAATGGGAAAAAGTTGGTATTATTTTGTTTTCTTTTAATTTAATTTAATTCTTTTCTTTTCATTCCAGATCAGTTATCAGATGACAATTTTTTTAAAAGGCAGGACTAAAATAAACTTCTATATTTAGTAAGAAGTTACCAGTTTTTACAGAAATAAAGATGGTAAGGGATTAAGTCTATAGATTACTAGACCAAGTGATGGTTTTTCTGTTTTAATCAGTCAATTCAAGGACTTAAAGATGAATTTAAAAATGAGTGATTTTCATTTATTTTTAATCCAGAAGAGGAAAGTATACTGAAGGCTTTTTTTCTCCATTCTCTTGGATGATTCTTGGTACCTAGGGATAGGTATGCTCTAATGCAGTCAACAGCAATTCCCAACTGTCAGGGTCTTATAACAGCAAATGTTTATATCTCACTTACACTACATGTCACTTTAAAACCCAGGCCGATGGTCCTGGCTTATTTGGAGCATTGCTAGTCCTCATGAGAGAGTGGGGGAGAAGCATAGTGAAGCACAGAGTGACAAACATCACATTTCCCATTTCACTGGCCAAGGCAAGTCACACAGCAAGCCTGAGTTCAACACAGTGGGGAGGTGTAATCCCCCCATGGGTAGGGTCAGTATCTTTTGCAGCACTTGTCACAAATACAGCTAAAAGAGGTCTTGACAAAGCCCTGTAGGCTTGCATAAAAAATATGTAAGGAGAGAAGACTTTCAGTTGTAAGTTTGTTATTTCTCTAGTGTGGGAAGAGGTAGAAAAGATCAAATAAGAAGTAAGAAAGTTAAAACTAACACAACATTGTAAAGCAATTATACTCCAATAAAGACGTTTAAAAAAAAACAAAGAAGAAGTAAGAAAGTTAAAATTGACCTTTTATCCTGAATGTCACCTCTAGCCATTCCCAAATTACTCTGGTTAAGAGTGTTCTGAGACGATGTGTCCTGACAAGAACAGAGTGTTTGAATTGTGTAAGGGCATTTTGCTCACTAACTGAAAATTAAGTCTGTCAAATCATTTTCTTTCTGAATACCTCCTTTGATGTAAGTGTTCTTTCAGTGGAAAATTTCTATAGTACTACACTAGTTATAATAAACCTACAAGAACTTTGTCATTCTTTATATATTCCTTTTTATAATTTTTGCCTTCATGTAGATCATGGAAATATTTTGCTCTCAAACTGTGATACAATGTGAGGCAAAATAGGTTGGTGGGACATTTAATCCTAAAGAACATTATTTGACGTAAAATATAAATTTCAACCCTATTTTTTCCTCTCAGAAGAATGCTGATTCAGGGATCATTCTATATTTTTAAAATTCTAAGTCAAGGTTAATGATGCATTTTATGTTTCATATAAGGGTTTTAAGTTTATCTACAGCATAAGTTACATAAAAAACCCCGAAAGGAGCAAGTTTCCTCTAAAATAGTAGAAACTGTTTTATAGTATGCTTTATAATTTACATTAATAGCCATGAGAATTATTCTTTGAAACTTTTCATCTCTTCTGGGGTAGACGTCCCCTAATTACACATTTAAATCCTACTTTCTCTTCTAGTCTCTGTAAGAAGGGATGGGCCTTCCTTTCACTTGCCTTCTTGTTCTCCGTGAGGGATGTGGATTGACATTCCTGCCTCTCAGTCTCCTCACTCTATCTTCTCCATGGGAGGAGGAGAGAACTATCTGGTTGATAACTACGGAGTGGGAATTGGGTATGTGAATCCTAGGCTTTCTGCTTTTGGTGTTCACCTGCCTGCTCAGGTTCTCAGCCCCATAACAAAGTTTTGTTTGGGTGGGCTCCATGGGAGTGCTTGTAGATCCCCAAAGTTGACTGTCAGTAGGTGGATAAGTATCTGACTAACTTTGGGGTTGGGGCTTAAGGACTTGTGGCTACACAATTAAGCTACATTCTCCAACAGTACTATCATGTTATACTGATTTTCCATTACTCTTCTGCCTGACTTCTTTGTCTAACTTTTAATTGATTCTGAATTCAGGCAAGGAAAAAAATTGCTGTTCTTCAAACCCTAACCATCTATCCCTCTTTTTTTTTTTTTTTTTTTTTTGGAGCGGCATGTGGGATCTTCCCGGACCGGGGCACGAACCCGTGTCCCCTGCATCGGCAGGCGGACTCGCAACCACTGCGCCACCAGGGAAGCCCCCCAGGGAAGCCCCCATCTATCCCTCTTTTAACCACTCCTACACTTTGCTTACATCTACGGATTAACAACTTTACAATACCATGTTATTTTATCCAGCTTTCCTCTTCCTCTTTGCCAGATTGAATTGGAATTTCTGGCGGTGGAGAAGGGCATCTATATTTTCAGAAAAACACATATTTTTTGATGTGCTCCTAAGTTAATGAAGATATTGACTTATATCAGTTATATCTTTTGCATGTATTTTTCATGTTTGTGTTTATATTTTCATTTTATTTATAATTTTTAAGAAAATAAACATATGAAATTTACTAATAAAGGTTATATGTCTTTTTTAATCTGTTTTCATTTCTATCCTCTCCTCTCCTAGGAGCTGAACATTTCCTCGTAGATTTTTAGTGTTTGAATTTAAAGTAGGTTATTTAAGATCACTACAAAGATGATCTGTGAATATATGCATATTGTTTTAAAAAGCTTTAAATCATACAGAAACATATTTACTAAAACTTGAAAATTCTCCATTAATAACACTTGCATCCTTATATGTAACCACTGAGAACAATTTGGTACAAGTAGATAGTTTTATATTCCTGATTTTAATATAAAAATACATATTGCTTAGAGACTTTTTAAACAATATATCTTGGTAAAATTTCCATGCCTTGTTTTGATAAAATGCATGGGATTCTATAGAAAAGACAGATCGTAATTTATCTAATCAGTTCTCAATGAATAGACTTTAGGTTTCCAATTATGTACCATTGCAATCACTCCTTCAATGATCATCCGTGTACCCATATTTATTTGCTCACTTGTGCAAGTATAGGCTTTCTTTCTACAGCTATGTATGTGCTCCTAAAAACCTCATGTTCTTCAAAATAGTGCAATTAAAATAGCAGGACATAAAATAGAGTTGTGGCAGACTACTCAATACCTATGCACATTTGAAACTAGAGCACCACAAAACCAAATTGATACTTAGGAAGATCATGTGGACAGTCAGGGCAAGAGAGCTTTGTGTGCCGGATACTAAAAATGTACAAACTTACTAACTTAAAATGCTGCTAAGAGTAGGGCTGGTGGTGCTAAAGGTGTACAGATTAAGTGTAGCCATAAACTGGGTGGATGCTATGAAGGTGGCAATACAAATTGCCAAAGATGAAAGCGACATAAGGCTGAGGGTGAGCAATCATGGGAGAGGCCTGGGCTCAGGCACTGATTTTTAATTTTTTTAAAAAAAGCTGAATGGAGTCCTGATTCTACTGTATCATCAGCCCAGCTATGGGCTTTTTCCTTTTCTGCTTAAGGTTGTATTTTTACTCTTGCTTTCTCTGCTTCCTTTGCCTGGAAAAAATAACGTATAAATCTACATAGCATCTGTGTTTTTGCATCTACTCCCTTACTTATGAATCAAGTATGAGTAATTCAAATTAGAGAAACATGGGCTGAGGTAAAAACAGACTGTGTTTATGAAATATATGTTTCTGCAAGAGGAATAATTGGGTCAAAGGCAATGTATGTTTCAAATGTGTGGATTCTGTCAAATTGTTCCTCAAAAGCATAATAAGAATTTCTGACCACAGAGTATGAGGAAGTCTATTTTCCTATTATTTTCACCAGCACTAGGTAAAATTAACCTTTAAATTTTGTGATCAATTTATTTCACTTCCCTGGACAGTATATGAGCACCCCATTATCAAGTTTTGTCCAACCCTTGAAAGTTTTGACTTATTTTTGCCAACCTAATGGTTGACAACTGTCATTTCATTGTTTTAAGTTGTGTTTTCTTACTAACTTACAAGGATGAGTGCTTTTTTGTTTGTGTATTGCTATTCACGTTTTACTTTCTGTGAATATCCTCCATATATCCTTTGCCCACTTTTCAATTTGCCTTTTTCTTGTTGAATTTATAAAGGTATTTTATATATTCTAGTTACTAAACTCTAATCTCTTATACATTACACATATTTTCTACTTGTCTGTTGTTTATCTGTTCATTTTATTTATTTTAATGTTGATACTATTTATGAATTTTGAATTTTAGAATGTTGTCGTCCCTTTGACTATATTTCCTTCTAATGCTTTTATAATTTTATTTTTAACAGTTTTAAAAGCTAGCTTCTTAATCCACTGGAAATTTGATTTTGTGAAAAGTGTGAAGCAAGGAAATCCTGTGGGCTGTACCTTTAAAATATATCCAAAATCTGTCACTTCTCTCCACCCCAGCTACTCCTCTGGTTCAAGCCACCTTCACAAGTTCTGGATTTCTGTAGTAGCCAGCTAACTCATCGTCTTATGCATACACTTGCTCATGACAGGCTACTTTCAACAAAACAACCAGAGACATCTTTTTAAAAAGCAATATAGCAATAGCTGCCCTTTTCACTCAGAGTGAAACCAATGTCCTTAGAAAGGCTAAAATGATCTGGCCCCATCACCACCTACCTGTTGCTCACCACTTTGTCTACCCCTTCCTCTGTCCCTCACCATCTTCCACTGTGCATTGGCTTCAGTTTATACTCAACCCCTGACTTGTGCACTTTGCCTTGCTTTCTACTTAGAGTAGTGGCTTGCTGTGTCCCACAGGCCTGGAGCCAGATTGCTGCTATGGCAGCTGCTTTTGCTTTAGGTCGACGCTGCCACTGTGCCTGCTGCTCTCGATCCCCCTTTAAACTCTGGGTGTAACCCGTCTTGCTTCCTGTTTCTGTGTTCCATGTTGCCACTGGCTCTCAAGACATGGGCAGCAGCTCTCTGTTTCACTAAGCACCACACATGTGCTGCTTGGAAGTCTGAGGGGCTAATTCCTAAAAGATGAACTTTGACTGAAGGGGGATGGGAGTGAGTGGATAAATTCTTTCTTCTTCCTCTTTTTTTTTTTTTTGGTGGTACGCGGGCCTCTCACTGTTGTGGCCTCTCCCGTTGCGGAGCACAGGCTTCGGACGCGCAGGCTCAGCGGCCACGGCTCACGGGCCCAGGCGCTCCGCGGCATGTGGGATCTTCCCGGACCGGGGCACGAACCCGTGTCCCCTGCATCGGCAGGCGGACTCTCAACCACTGCGCCACCAGGGAAGCCCCTCTTCTTCCTCTTTTTAAAGGCAGAGTAGCTTTGTGTGATCTCTCTGAAAATGTCTTGCATGACCCAGCCATCAGTTTGCATAAAGCAGTGTCCTGATCCATAACACTCTGCCTTATTTTGTTCTATCTCATTCCCTGCTCTCCTCCATTTTCCCAGTGTTCATGCTTCCCTGGGATTGTACTTCCCAATAAAACATTAGCAGAAATATGTTTCCTTCAGAGTTTGTGTTCTAGTAGAACATTTAGTGCAAATGTTTATTCTAAATTATTTTGTACCCTTACGTTTGTTTCTAGACTAGCTATGTCTTCTAATTATTCCCTTCACACCCACTCCTCAACTTCATAGGGAAATCTGTTCCCTTGACTGTGTGGTCTGTTCATGGGATGACTGTGAAATGTGATAGAAGAACTAAAAATAACCAACTGGATATCTCCAATGGCAGTTACCTCAACATTTCTAACTCACACCTGGCAGTCTTCCTGTATTTCCTATCTCAGTATTAACACTGCCAGACAGCCAGTTGCTCCAACCTGAAACTTTAGAATGATCCTTAAATCCCCATATCCGGTTGGTTAGCACGTCTTGTTAATGCACTTGCTCAAACATCTCCAAAATATTTTCTCTTCTCCCTACTGACCCTGCATTCATCAGAGTCCTGTGCTCTGTCAGGTCTCAGCTTAAGTGTCACATCCTCAGAGAGGCTCTCCTGACACCCTCTTTAAAAAGTCTTCACTCTACAGTTACATTTATATCACCCTGTTTATTTTCTTCATAGTGTTATAACAAATTGTAATGGCATTTAAAACTTTTTACTAATTATTTGTTTCTTCATTGGAATGTAAGTGCTATTGCTATGACAGTAGGGCCTTGCCTATTTTGTTTTCTGTAGTAGCTACAATGTCTAGTTTCTAGCTCATAGCAGGCACTTTATAAAGATTTGTTACAAGAGTGAATGAATGAAGAACACAATGCTTTCTATTAGGGTCATTTGATTCCACTTTCCTTACTCTTCTCTTCTAATCAACCCTCCACACTGATAGAATTGTTTATCAAAAACAGAAATCTGATCATGTTACTTCCCAGTTTAAAAATTTTCTTTATCTTCATAAGTACAAGATAGACATCAATTTCCACAGCCTATAAAAAGTGGTAAAATTACTTTTAGTCTATTTTTTTTTATTTTTTTTATTTTTGTGGTACACGGGCCTCTCACTGTCGTGGCCTCTCCCGTTGTGGAGCACAGGCTCCGGACGCGCAGTGTCAGCGGCCATGGCTTATGGGCCCAGCCGCTCCGCGGCACGTGCGATCCTCCCAGACCGGGGCACGAACCCCTGTCCCCTGCATCGGCAGGCGGACTCTCAACCACTGCGCCACCAGGGAAGCCCAGTCTATTTTTTAAATAGGAAAACAGCAATATTTTTCTTTTTTTTTTTTTTTTTGGAATTTAGTATATCTTTTAAAATTTTTAAAATTTTTTATACAATTTTTAAAGGTTACTTTCCATTTACGGTTATTAGAAAATGTTGGCTATTATCCTCCGTGTTGTACAATACGTCCTTGTAGCCTATTTTTATTTTAACATCTCTGTTGGAGTATAATTGCTTTACAATGTTGTGTTAGTTTCTGCTGTATAACAAAGTGAATCAGCTATATCTCTCTATATATTCCCATATACCCTCCCTCTTGCGTCTCCTTCCCACCCTCCATATCCCACCCCTCTAGGTGGTCCCAAAGCATGGAGCTGATCTCCCTGTGCTGTGCAGCTGCTTGTAGCCTATTTTATATCCAGTAGTTTGTGCCTCCCACTGCCCCTTCCCCCCACCCCAAACTGGGAACCACTATTTTGTTCTCTTTATCTATGAGTATGCTTCATTTTTTGTTATATTCACTAGTTTGTTGTATTTTTTAGATTCCACGTCTAAGTGATATTATACAGTATTTGTCTTTCTCTGTATGACATATTTCACTTAGCATAATGCCCTCCAAGTCCATCCATGTTGCTGCAAATGGCAAATTTTGTTCTTTTTTATGGCTGAGTAGTATTCCATTTTATATACATACATACATATATATATATATATATATATATATATATATATATACAGTGCATCTTCTTTATCCATTCATCTCTTGATGGACACTTAGGTTGCTTCCATATCTTGGCAATTGTAAATAATGATGTTTTGAACATTGGGGTGTATGTATCTTTTTGAATTAATGTTTTTGTTTTTGGGGGGATATATACCCAGTGGTGGAATTACTGGGTCATATGGTAGAGAAATGAAGGAAACAATCCCATTTATCATTGCATCAAAAAGAATAAAAAACCTAGGAATAAACCTACCTAAGGAGGCAAAAGACTTGTACTCTGAAAAGTATAAGACACTGATGAAAGAAATTGAAGACAACACAAACAGATGGAAAGATATACCATGTTCTTGGATTGGAAGAATAAATATTATTAAAATGACCATACGACCCAAGGCAATCTGCAGATGCAATGCAATCCCTATGAAAATACCAATGGAATTTTTCACAGAACTAGAAAAAAGTAATTTAAAATTTATATGAAAATAAGGCCCCGAATAGCCAAAACAATCTTGAGAAAGAAGAACATAGCTGGAGGAATCATGCTCTTTGACTTCAGACTATGCTACAATGCTACAATAATCAAAACAGTATGGTGCTGGCATGAAAATAGAATTAGATCAATGGAACAGGATAGAAAGCCCAGAAATAAACCCATGCATTTATGGTCAATTAATCTACAATAAAGGAGGCAAGAATATACAATGGAGAAATGACAGTCTCTTCAACAAGTGGTGCTGGGAAAACTGGATAACTACATGTAAAAGAACAAAATTAGAACATTAGAGCACCATATACAAAAATAAACTCAAAATGGATTAAAGACCTAAATGTAAGACTGGATACCATAAAACTCCCAGAGGAAAACATAGGCAGAACAATCTTTGACATAAATCACAGCAATATTTTTTTGGATCCATCTCCTAGAATAACAGAAATAAAAACAAAAATAAACAAACAGGACTTCATTAAACTTAAAAGCTTTTGCACAGCAAAGGAAACCATCAACAAAACAAAAAGACAACCTACTGAATGGGAGAAAATATGTGCAAATGCCATGACCAATAAGGGATTAATATCCAACATATATAAACAGCTCATATGACTCAATATCAAAAAAACACAAAAAAACAACAAACCTGATTAAAAGAATAAACAGAAGAACTGACATTTTTTCCAAAGAGGAAATGCAGAAGACAAACAGGCACATGAAAAGATGCTCAACATCACTAATCATCAGGGAGATGCAAATGAAAACCACAATGTGATGTGACTTCACTCCTGTCAGAATGGCTATCATCAAAAAGACCACAAATTACAAATGTTGGTGAGGATGTGGAGAAAAGGGAACCCTTGTACACTGTTGGTGTGAATGTAGATTGGTCCAGCCACTGTGAAAAACAGTATGGCGGTTTCTCAAAAAACTAAAATTAGAAGTACTTTTAATGTACTTTAAATGAGGTTTTAAGTAGAATTGAATGTACAGTACTAGGTCAAAATCTTAAAATTCATATTTGGTCTTAAATTTTATGCATTTAGAAAACATGATTCTCTATAGTTTTGGAATTTAAAAAAGCTCATGAATTTGTATAGATTATTTTATCTTTCTTTTTTTTTAACATCTTTATTGGAGTATAATTGCTTTGCAATGGTGTGTTAGTTTCTGCTGTATACAAAGTGAATTAGCTATACATATACATATATCCCCATATCTCCTCCCTCTCGCGTCTCCCTCCCACCCTCCCTATCCCACCCTTATCCTTTCTTCACAGATGTTTTTGACTTAATTTTTTTCATAGATTAAGTTTTATTTTTTCTCTTTTCCATACGTTTCCTTTATTTTTCTATTTTAAAATTTCAATTGTTAGCTTTTTTCTATATTTTAGAATCTTAACAGTTAAACACTATCGTTTTCTAGATAGAGCTGTAGAAATTACACATAAAATAATTGTATTTTGTGATTAGCCTGTGGGGTTGATTTGTCTTATGCCATTATCTCTTCTGCAGATTATATGTTTGTGTGTGGCAATTACTAAAAATTTACATTTTAATATCTCATCCTCTTTAAATAAAAATAATCTAAAAATCATACATAATTGACATTAAAATTGTGTATTGGCCATATAATTCATTTTTAATAGTTTTCTATATCATATTTGTCCTATAATATATAGGGGATTTTTTTTACTACTAAATTTATTTCCATACAATTTAATGATATGGTTTAATCAATTCCTTCGAAGTAAAATATAAAATAGTATTTCTATGTTTTTTCGTTTAGAGTGTTTTAGCAATTTTATCTTGAATTATACTTTGTTCCTTTCAGATCTATGCTGTTTTTACTTATACATTTTTCTTTTTAAGTTAGTCTTTTAAATTACAGTTGACCCTTGAACAATGTGGGGGTTAGGGGTGTCAACTCTCTATTCAGTCGAAAATCCATGTATAACTTATAATTGGCCCTTCATATTCATGGTTCCTTTACATACATGGTTCCTCTGTATCTGTAGTTCTGCATCCTCAGATCCAATCAGCCGTGGATCATGTAGTACGGTATTTACTATTAAAAAAAGAATCCATGCATAATCGGAGCCACACAGTTCAAACTTGTATTATCCAAGGGTCAACTGTATAGAGATAAAACACTCTTTTTGAAAAAAAAAATTCCTACTTTGTAAATCAACTCTTTAATTTCCGACCTTCAATACTACCTTGTAGGGTAAAATGTTCCCACATTTATTGCCAATCCGATATTTTGTGATTAATTACTTAGAGAATATATTTTGGTAAATAAGTCTTCAGCTTATTAATAAATAGTGCTATGACTTCCCCATTATTTAATATGGATAAATTCGACAAATAGTCTGACATAATTTTACAGATTTGTAAGAAACGTTAATTAGGTTAACCACAATTATTTTTCCTGTTCTTGATCTTCTCATGTTTTCTTAAAGTACAGCTTGTGAGGAGCTATTTAGTATAATTTGAAAAAAATTTTAAACACTGTGAGCCATTTCAAAGGTCATATTATTAATACGAAGAGTAATAAAATAGTCTCAGGCTATGATCAACAAAATTGTTCTGCTCATTACATTTCTTAAATCATTAGGATGAATTATCATTATTTGTATTTAGTCTTTTTTAAAAAAATTATTTAAAGAGTGTAACTTCGAGACATTTACTCCTAGCCATGAGGAACTAATAGGTACTGAATTTTCTATATATAAACAACTAGGGAAAAATGTGAACAACTGGGGAAAATATAAACATGCTGTTTTAAGACACTAGATAATAGGCAGTGCAAATCTGTATGTCTTGAGAAAAAAGAAACACACTAGAGAGTGCCAGTGATTGAACCAACTTTCTGCTGGAGACAGTTTATGAACTATAGCAGTCCCACTGAATTGCAGAGATAGAGATCAGAGTTTGGGGAGGCAACTTAAATTCACAAAGCAGAGTACTGGAGAAGAGTGATTTTGAGGGATAAAGCTCCAGGAATCTATTTGCGGGTCCCCTTGTATTTTTGACTGAATGTCAAGTTTCTCCGGCAAAAGTTGAAACTCTATGAAACCATGCAAAGAATTACAAGGGAGTTGTACTTGAACATACAGGACTGGAAGACATGTCATTTCCAGCCAGCCACAATGAAGAGATATTACTTAACAATTCTATAATCCAGTACTGACCTTAGAGGAGTGATGCATTAATAGGAGAGCTAAACTAGACCTAAAGTGAAGGCTACCATAATTATACCCTAAAAAAATCTTAAAAACTAACACTGAAAGGATCATGCTGATCCACAAAACACTTAATCTTAGCCAAAAGGCCAAGAAGCGATTAATCCACAAAACAAAAAACGTTATTCTTCAAAGGAAGAAATCAAAGTCCAGACACTCAACAACATAGAATTTATAATACATCATCACTTTAACAGTCAGTCAATAATTACTGGACACACAAAGAAGCAGAAATATATGATCCATGGTAAATAAAAAATACGTTAAAAAATATGTTGATAGAAACAGAATCAGAAATAACAGAGATGTTTGAATAAGCAGATAAGAACTTCAAAACATCCATTGTAAATATTTTCAAAAAGTTAAAAGTTAAATTTGAACACAAGAAGAATAGAAAAGGGAAGCATAAAATTAAAACTAACAATTTGTTTACTTAAAAAAATGCAATATAAAACAGAAAAAATGTACTATAAATGGGCTTGAAAGCAGATTAGATGCTGAAGAAGAAAAGATAACACATAGTGCTATAGACTGAATGTTTATGTCCTTGCAAAAATCATGTGATAAAACCTAATCTCTAATGTGATGGTATTTGGAGGTGGTGCCTTTGGGAGGTGATTAGGTCATGAGGGTAGAGACCTCATGAGTGAGATTAGTGCTCTTATAAGAGAGACCCCAGAGAGCTCCCTTACCCATCTGCCATGTGGTCTGTGAAACAGGAAATAAACTGTCACCATATACTGAATCTTCCAGCCTGTTGACCTTGGACTTCCTAGCCTCCAGAACTCTGAGATATAAATTTCTGTTGTTTATAAGCCACCAAGTCTATGATAATTTGTTATAGCAGCCTAAACAAAGACACATAGATACAGCAATAGAAAGTAACCAAACTGAAACACAAAGAGAAAAAAGAATTTAAAAAAAATGAATAGAATGAGAACTGATCTCAGAAGTAGAGGCAGACAGGGGTGGGGGTGGGAAGGACATAAGAGATTATAGAAGAAATTACATATTTTCCTAAATTTTATGAAAACTCTAAGCTCACAGTTCCAAGAAGCTCAATGATCCGTAAGCAGTATAAACATCAAAGAAATCCATATCAAGGTACATAATAAAAAAATGTACCAAACCAAGGATTATATAATAATCTTAAAATCAGCCTGAATAAAGAGAAACAAAAGCATAATTACAGACTTGTCATCAGAAATTATGCAATCTAGAATATAATGAAACATCTAAAAGTTGCATATTGCATGCCATTTATATATACACACAATATATGTACATATATGTAGACCATTATTTATAATAATGTATGATGTATAATAGTGTTATTATATCAATGTACATATGTACTAGACATATATGTGTATATACCACATATATACACAATAGTACAATAGTGCAGATATAAATAGAATACTAAAAAATAATTATTCAAAAAGAAAGCAGAAAAGAGAAAAAGAATAAAGAATAGATGGAAGAAATAGAAAACATAAAAACTGGTATATTTAACCCAATCATATCAATAATTATATTAAGTGTAAAGTGTCTAAACAAGAACTGCATGATAGAACTTTCAGTTATAAAAGAAATGTTCCTTGTCCACATATAGCCTATATTGTCCACATGTGGCTTTTGAACATTTGAACTATGGCTAGGGTGAATGAAGATTGGAATTTTTAATTTTATTTTAATTTATTTAAGTTTAAATTTAAACAGCCATATGTGGTTAGTGGTTACTGCATTAGACAGTGTAGGTCTAAACACTCCAATAAGAAGGAATAGTTATCAGTCTAGATGAAAAAGCAAGATTCAATTATATATTGGTGGTAAGAGACACTCTCTATATATGAAGATTCAGATTGAAAAGTAAAGGATGGAAAAAATATGCCAAGCAAACATTAATTATCAGAAATATGGAGTAGATATATGAATAATAAGAAAATGGATTTTAGATGAAAAATATTAATAGAGATAAAGAGAGATTTCATAGTGATAACAGATTAAATTTTGAGGAAGACATAACAATACTAGTGTGTATACGCTGAGCTTCTTATTACACAAAGCAAAATCTTACAGGATTGTGGTTGTTTTAAAACATACCCACAAATTTTTTGATACTCTTTCTTCAAAAGGTGGAGGCTAATTCCCCATTCCTTGAGTGTGATCTATACTTATCCTGCTTCTAATGAATAAAATTTGACAAAAGAGATGGTATGTGATTTCTGCGACAAGGTCATAAATAGCATTGTAGATTCCTCCTTCCTTTCTTCACCCAAGTGAAGAAAACCATCAAATAAATGGTTCTGAATTCCTGATCCATAGTAACTTTGAGATAATAAATGTTTATTATTTTAAGCTTCCAAATGTGGGCATAATTTGTTATGAAGCAATAGATAAGACTAGAAAGGTAAAATAGAAATATCAATAATTACAGTGGGAGATTTCAATATTTATCTCTTAGTAATTGATAGACCAAAAAGCAAATGAATAAGTATAAAAAAACCCACTATCAACCAGTTTGACCTAATTAACCTTTATAGAACTTTCCACCCCAGAACAGCAGAATGCCATTGTTTTCAACTGAATATGGAACATTCATTAAGATAGACAATGTGCTAAAATTAAGAACAAGTCTCAATATATTTAAAAGTATCTAAATATAATCTCTGACCATAACAGACTGAAACTATAAATTAATGACAATAAAATATCTAGAAAGGCCTCCAAAAATTGGATATTAACAACTGTCTTAATCCATTTCAGCTGCTATAACAAAATATCATAGACTGGGTAGCTTATAAAGAACAGACATTTATTTCTCACAGTTTTGGAGACTGAGAAGTACAAGATCAAGGTGTCAGCACATTTGGTGTCTGGTGAGGATCTGCTTCCAGGTCTTTTTGTTGTGTCCTCACATGGTGAAAGCGGGGCAAGGGAGCTCTCAAGTCTCTTTCATAAGGGTACTGATCCTATTCATGAGGCTCAATCCTCATGACCTGATCACATTGCAAGGGCCTCACCTCCTAATACCATCATATTAGGCATTAGAATTTCAACATATAAATCTTGGGGAGATACAAACATTGAGACCATAGCAACAACACACTTCGAAATAACACATATGTCAAAGAAGAAATCACAAAAGAAATTAAAAAAAATATTTTGAATTGAATTAAAAAATTTTTAAATTCCAAATTTGTTATTTGTAGCTAAGACTTTACTTAGAGAAAAATTCAGAGCTTTAAGAGTCTTTTAATAAATATTAATATAAAGTTATAATAGTGATATAAGTTATATAAGAAGAAAGGTCTATAATTAGTGATCTAAGTTTCCACCATAAGAAGCTAAAAAGAAAACTGAAGGAAACCTAAAATAAATAGAAGGAAGGAAAATTTAAAGATACAAGGGAAAACGAATGAAACAGAAAATTGACAAACAATAAAAAAAAATCACTGAAACCAAAAGTTGATTCTTTGAAAGAATGAATAAAATTGACAAGCCTCTATGAAAAAAGGCTGATATAAAAAAAATAGAGGAGGGACTTCCCTGGTGGCTCAGTGGTTAAGAATCCGCCTGCCAATTCAGGGGACACAGGCTCTAGCCCTGGTCTGGGAAGATCCCACATGCCGCGGAGCAACTAAGCCCGTGCGTCACAACTACTGAGCCTGCGCTCTAGAGCCTGCAAGCCACAACTACTGAGCCCACATGCCACAACTACTAAAGCCCACCCGCCGAGAACCCATGCTCCGCAACAAGAGAAGCCACCGTGATAAGAAGCCCATGCACCGCAACAAAGAGCAGCTCCCACTTGCCACAACTAGAGAAAGCCCACGTGCAGCAATCAACACCCAATGCAGCCAAAAATAAATAAATAAATTTATTTAAAAAAAAATAGAGGCGCAAATTACCAATATCGGGAAAAAGGTGTCATTTACTACAGATTACATAGACATTAAAAAGATAATAAAGAAATATTACAAATAATTTATGCCAATAAATTTGACAACTTAGCCAAATAGATACATTACTTAAAAGATACAAATTATCAAAACTGATTCAAGATAAAACAGAAAATTTGAATCATTCTATACTTACATAAAACACAGAATTTGTAACAAAAAAAATCTTCAAAAAAAAGAAGTGTGGACTCAGATGGTTTCACTAGTATGCTCTATAAAACACTTAGGGAAGAAATTGTATAAATTCTATACAAACTCTTTCAGGAAGGATGATATTCCAACTAATTATATAAGGCCAGCATTACTCTGATACCAAAACCAGATATAAATATTACAAGAAAAATTACTATAGACTAATAACCCTCATGAACACAGACATAAAAATACTTAATCAAATACTAGTAAATCGAAACCAGCAACATATAATAGGGATAATCTCTCATGACAAATTGGGGTTTATGCCAGGACTGTGAGTTTGATTAACATTGAAAAATCAGTTACTGTAATTCACCAAATAGAGAAAAATGTTTATTTAAATAGATGCAGAAAACCATTGCCCAAATTTAATACTCTTTTGTCACAAAAACTTTCAGTAGAAGAGTGGAATTTCCTTCAACTTCATAACAAGCACCTACTGAAAACCAATAACCATCACCATAATGGTGAATGAATGACTGCTTTCCCCTCTGATCAGAAATAAGGCAAAAAACATCTACTCTCAACACTTTATTCAACTTTTTACTGGAGGTCACATCCAGGGCAATATGGCAAGGAAAAAATATAAAAGATCTACAGATTGAAAAGGAAGAAGGAAAATTGCTTTTATTTTGGAGATCCTGTACATGAGGTATTCTAAGGCATCTACATATAAGCTACTTGCAGTTATTTTAACAATTTTGCTGGATCCAATGTATATAACCAAAATCACTTGTATTACCATTAGTATGAAAAATTAAATTTAAAAATACTGCTTACGATAGCATCCAAAAACATGAATTTTAGGAAGTATGTTGAAGACATAAATTGAAAACTAAAAAGCACTGCTTATAATACTGAAGATGTGAATAAATGGAAACATGCTATATTCATTGGATTGGAAGGCACAGTATTGCTAAAATATCAATTTCCTTCCAAATTTAGCTATAGATTCCACTCAATTGCCATCGAACTCCCTACGACACAATTTTTTGGGGATGGAAATTGACAAGCTGACTTTAATAATTGTATGGAAATGCAAAGGACCTAGAATAGACAAAAGAGTTGTTTTGTTTGTAAAACAAAAATGTAGGATTTACATTACTTAACTTCGAGGTTTCTATAAAGCTACACTAATAAGGCTTCCCTGGTGGCGCAGTGGTTGAGAGTCCGCCTGCCGAGGCAGGGGACACAGGTTCGTGCCCCGGTCAGGGAGGATCCCACATGCCGCAGAGCGGCTGGGCCCATGAGCCATGGCCACTGAGCCTGCGCGTCCAGAGCCTGTGCTCCGCAACGGGAGAGGCCACAGCAGTGAGAGGCTCGCATACTGGAAAAAAAAAAAAAAGCTACACTAATAAAGACTATGATATTGGCATAAACTATCATATATATATATTTGGATATATGAAAAGAGTCTAAAATTAGACCCACATTTGATCAATTGACTTCTAAAAAAAGGGCCAAGGTAATCAGATGGGAAAATAATAATTCTCTCAACAAACAGTACTAAAATGAATGGATATCTGCATTAAAAAAAAAAAATCCCTGACCTAAGGCATTTACTTCATAGCAAACACTAATAAATCATAAACCCAAGACTATAAAATTCCTAGGGAAAAATAGAGAAAGCAAAGATTTCTGAAATGGGACACAAAAACTATTAAGCATAAATGAAAAGGCTTAATAAATGGAATTTACAATTAACTACTTCTGCTAAAGCAGTTGTAGCCTCACAAACTGGCCCCAGTACATGGAGGGCAAGAGGAGACGGAAGAGGCAAACCACTGAGGATTTGTAGGTGGCAGATTTAATAAGCAGGGGAGGCTTGTCTTGTGCAGCTGCAAGATGCATAGATCTCCATACCAGCCTGCTGGAATCTTAAAGTTTATATGGAAGCCTTAGTTGGCTTCAGTCACATATACCGTCCAGATGATCTCAACAACACATTACTGTTTCAAGGGTGTGTCCTAGAGGCCACTTCTAGTGGAGGGAAGGCAGGCAGCATTAATGCACTTTCCAAGGATAGGGAAGGGGGAGAGGAGCCTCCAATTGCCTGGTTCAACTGGCTGTCATCTCCTCCCGATGACCTCCTCCAACAGTAGTCGAGAAATTGAAAAGTCAAGCCACATACTGAGAACAATATGCACTACATTAAATATATTTGACAAAGGACTTTTCTCCTGAATTTATATTTAAATCTTATCACTTAATAATAGTATGGCAAATTAAACAATTAGAAAAATGAACAAAAGATCTGAATAGACATTTCACAAAAGAAAGTCATAGGAATGCCCAGTAAGCCCTGAAAACATTTTCAGCATTACCAGAGAAATGCACATGACAAGGCCAGTGAGATACTAGTCACTAAAATTAAATAATTTTAATTATTGGTGTTGGCAAAAATGCAGATAATCTGGGACTCTCATATACTACTGGAGGAATTTAAAATGATACAGCCATACTGTAAAACAGTTTCATAACTTCAATTATATACCTACCAAAACCCCCGATAATATCACTCTCAGGAATTGAGGAATATAAGCATATGTCCACACAAATTCTGTATTCAAATGTTCATAGCAGCTTTATATTTAATAGCTCAAAACTGGAACAGTCCAAATGTACTTCAACAGGTAAATGTATAAACAAATTTTGATATATCCATACAACAGAATACTATACAGCAATGAAAAGGAAAACACTACTGACATAAAGTAACAACACGGCTATACCTCCAGAACACTGTACTGAGTGAAAAAAACAGACACAAAAGATTATTATTTTATTATCCCATTTATATAAAATTTGTGAAGAGCTAAAATAATCTATAGTGACAGAAATCAGATCAGTGGTTGCCTGTTTCTAGGGATGCTGGTTGGGGAAATTATTGCAAAAGGGCAGAAAAGAAAACTTTGGGGGAATGATAGAAATAGGCTGTATTAATTGAGTAGTTGTCAAATGGTTGTTTACATTTTTAAACATATCAAATGGATGCATTTATTTTGTGTAAATTGTACCTCAATTAGGTTTATTTGAAAAAAATTATAGCTCTAATAGTACTGGTTTTGTATCTTAATTTTGGTTAAATAATTTTGTATTTTTTTCCCTGTGTTGAATCAAACAAGTAAAGTTGACAGCAGAGATCACAGTCTTATTCTCAAGGTGTGGGCCATTTTCCATTTTGCTTCTACAATAAAGAAAAATTGATTTTACAGTTTCCTAGTACTAATATTAATAAAACTCGGAAAGATGGGTAATATTGAGGGATATTCATTCACTTCAGTACCATTGGGCCAATGGGTCTCAATCAATCCTATTAGGAACAATACCTCCTTTATTTTAGTGAAAGGAAATCCATAGATAATATCACCTAACTTCAATATAATATTTTTAAAAAATCAATGTAAAATCTTAAGTATAAAATAAAGGGGAAAAAAGTTATCTATATAAAACAATATGTATTTCAATGTGTAAATGTTTGGGTAAAACTACCTTAGCAGGCAAAATGAAACAGAAGCATGAACCTATTCCCAGAGTCACCATCAATGTGACAGGTGGGGTATTGTTATTGTCCCGTAGTCACTACCATGAGCAGAACTGTTATCAGTTATGTGATTTTCTGAAATGGTTAAACAAATCCTCATAAGGTTAAAAAACACAGACATATTCTTTCCTCAATTTACATAATAGATGCATCCAGGAAAATAAAAACTGTGTGAAAAATTTTGCTTGAGTGCAAAACAGACTTAAATTGGGCTTCAAATATAATGCAAGGGTTTTTACCTGCATGAATGTCCAGCGGCCCTTTCAGACCTGCATGGGGGACAATTTATGGTGTGGGACTGTCCCACCCATTGTGGGACAACTAGCTCTCTGACCTCACTGTATACTGATGCCAGTAGTACCCCTAGTCGCTGAGTACACCAAAAGACATCCTGCAATTCTCATAAAACCCCAGTAAGGAGCTGTTACAAACCTTATGAGAACCACAGACCATAAAAAAACAAACAAAGAAACAAAAAACTAGTAAGGAACTGTCATCTGAACATGGGGTGTTAGAAAAACTTGCAGAAATTCTGTTGAGTTAAATTCTGTTTCATGGAAACATGAAATTTTGAGTCTGAAGGGAAACAAATGAAAAGACCTTTTATCCTCTTTAATGTTTCCTGACTGCACGGAAAACCTTAATTTTTACCTTTATATTGTTCATAAACATTGCAGTGGATGAAGGGGGCTTGTTTTATTTTGTCCTCCCTTTGCTGCCTTGCCAGCAGTCTACCAAGCAGTAAGTCTCCTGGCCTGATTGCAGCATCCCGGGGGCCACTTTCTGCCTCCTGGTAACTTCGCAGTCAACGGGGCCTTTGGATAGTCTTACCACCAACGTGGATCACCTGGATCCACAGCGCTCGCACACAGCTCTGCCAGGCCTTTCTCAGGAGGTAATCTACTCAGCTTCGGTAAAGACCCTAGCTGTGCAGATTTCCCACAAGTAATGCCTTCTATGTGGAGGGATTTTAAAGATCACAAACTGCTCTCATATCAATTACTTTCTTTAACTTAAGTTATAGTTAAGTTAACTTAAAGTTAAGTTCAGCTAACAGATCAAGCCAATCCCTTCTCAGAGGGAAGGACCGCCGTAGGAAAGGCCTTTTTCACGGAGGACCCTTTAAGGGCCTGGGCCGGGACGTCCGTGGGGCGAGGGCCCGGGAAAGGGGAGGGAGGGGGAGTGTCCTCTTTCTCCCCCCACCCTCCGGCGCCGGCCGAGCCGAGGCCGGCGGGGGCTGTCTCTTTCCCTTACCCAGCAGCTGCGGCTCATTCGGCTCACAAGCTCTGGCCAGGGCAGAGGGCGGCAGCGACGCCGGCTCCTGAGAAGTGGATCTGCTCGGGCCGCCGCAATGCCTGGAGGCGCCGGGGTCCTCCTGGTCCTGCTGCTCAGCGGAGGCCTCGGGGGCGGCCAGGCGCAGCGTCCGCAGCAGCAGCAGCGGCGGCAGCCACCGGCGCATCAGCAAAGAGGTACAGTCGAGGCACGGGCTCCAGGTGACACCCTTTGCCGGGGCCCGCGGCCCCTCACGGGTCCCTTCTCACAGTTGCAGGCGAGGGACCGCTTTCTTGCTTTGCCCTTGAGGAGTGCGCTTTGGGGCAAGAGCGGCTAAGCTTGATGCAAGTTCACTTTCAACTCCCTGAGTTCACGGCGTAGGGGGAACTGCCTCCCTCCCCCAAAAGAACACGAAGCGCTTTTCATGTTTCATTCGTTTCTAAGCGGACTTGCTATCACTATACATCCTGCAAATTGATTTCCTAAATCTCTCCAAGAGGCAAACTTTTAACCAATTAAATGTTTTTTAAAAGTTTCTCCCAATTAGATTCCATCCCTACATAGAGAGCTTTCCCAGTCTGTGATTAGTCTTGGAACTTAAGTGAGGGCAGCTGATACATCTTTTTTTTAAGGACTTTGTTTCCAACTCTTTGAACGGGGTTTGTAAAGGCGTTAAGCATGTGGATTTTTTCTTTCATGGCAGTGTTGCTTCCAGCCTCACCTTTTCTTTACCCACATCCTATTTTAGGTATCCTATTTTGTTATAGTGAAATGTCTCCGCTTGCTTAAATACACATGAGACCTCTATGTTATTTGTATTTTAATTAAGACCACAGTGACCAGATATATCCTTCACGGGACTTCGGAAAACAGCTGCACTTAATGTAACTCAAATTATACTCCTCAGAGCGCCTTAATGTTTATATGCATATCATTTCTGGAACTCTTGGGAGACTTTGAAGAGTTACTTTATGATCATGAATTTTAAAAGAAGCACATGTGCAGCGTTTAAAAAAATAATTTATAATACAAAATTTCAGAAATCTTTTCTGTAAGTTAGAGAACATGTATCAAATTTTAAAAATTAAGAAATATTTAAGGTTTGGTTTCAGATATCAAAATATTTACCCTAAGAGTACAAAACCTGGAGATTAGTGCTTTTGACAGTTTTGATGAGGCTGAATCTGCCAAAATTTTGAAATATACTTATCCCTCTTTTAGTTAACTGGAATAAAGCTATGTCTAACAGTTCTGACAGGTTTTCTGCTTGTAATATAGCATGTCTAACATTACTATTTTATTTTAAAAGGAGTAGAAAAAGCACTCTAAGCGCCTTGCTATAATAATAACCTCTTGATTAAAATTCCTAGAATGAAAGTGACCTTAAGTTCACTATAAACTTTTTTCCTTCTATTTTTGCTTTTCCTTCTTTGAGAAGTAAAATGGGGTCAACGTGGCTTAATGAATAGAATTTATGAGAGTGAGTTTGAGAATATCTTTGGCAGCTGGTTTTTAAAAATACTACTTTTAAATATTTACTTAATTATGTGATATGTTTTAACAATACATAATACTTTAATACTGTTAGGCAGCTGGGAGTGAAGAGACCAAGATCACCAATCCTCTGTTCACTTGGAGTGGGCAGAAGCTCAGAGCATGCAGAGTAGGGATCAAGTGGGTTCCTGACAATTTTCCATAGTGTGCTCCCCATCCCCCTTTTCTCTTATTCTCTCCCCCTTCCCATCTCCCCTCCCCAGGTTTATCTGAGGTAAAATTACCTCCGATTTCTATGGTCCAGGCACAAGATGAAGTGAATTCAGAAGGGAGAATTTATACTGCCATTCTGTTGAGAGATAACTTGAACGTTATACACAATAAGGAATTCTATGCAAAATAACTATAGCACAGAGTCTACTATACACTGCTGTATTCTGCATTCTAACATCAATTATTGTGTATTTTATAGATTATTTGCAGTATGTTTAGAGACTGGATAAATGGTTAAAACCTGTTAATATTAAAAGTCTACATAAAATATATTTCATAATGCCTTAAATTTGGATAGTGCTTTATAATTTTAAAATGCCTTATGTACGTGAGATTATTTCACCTCCAGCCATTATTTATTACTGTTGGACAAATTTAAAACCTGGGGCTTGGAGTAGCTGTCTCTTAAGTTCATGCAAATGATAATAACTTAATTTTTAACAACTAAGAGCACTTCTAGTATTGCTTTATGCTAAAGGGAACTTTATAAGGAACTTTATGCTAAAGTTCCCTTTTTATAGTACCAAAGTTTCTTTCCATTTAATTTTTGAGGCCATGTTTCCTTTTCAATGCCATTCTGTTAAAGCAAGCTCTCAGTGAAGATCATTGAATATGAGTTTGATTGAACAGGTGTTTTCTTGGCTGTCATCAATTTTCTCTTTTCAGTTATACTAGCACCGACCTTCCTGACCAAGAATTGTTTAGAATGAGTTCTGTTTTCCCTTATAGTATGGTGCCAGTTTACTAAGAATGTTGACACGAAGCAAACTTTTTCAGATATTGTAACTAAGTTAGAAACTTAATCAGGTTTTTTAAAAATTATTTTATTTGAAATCTTGTGTAGTTTCTAGAACACACTGAATTGTAGTATGAATAGCATTGACTCAGCCAGAAAGATATTCCAAGGAAATTCCTTAACTAAATTGAAGATTGACAAAATAGGAAAATGATGTAGTCAAAGTAGTTCTGTTTTTCAGCAAGGCAGCAGAAAAAAATCTTTTCCTCACATCTGTGTAAATAATATGTGGAAATGGAAATGTAATAGTAGGTAAATTGCCACTGATTGAAAACAGTTTCCAAAGACTATTGCATGGTGGATAACGGTCAATTCAGAAAGAAGCTTTTTTTTAGGGCTGTGACAGAGGTTTCCTTATGTTCATTTGTCTTGGTAATGGCTTGATGGAAAATAAAATCCAAGCATATGACAACTGCAGGTGGTCCAAAATTGATTCAGGTAGCTAAGCTGGTGAATATCAGATTCAGGAATCTATAAATGTCTCTATAGCCTGGTCCATGAATAGAACCTACATGGAGTTGGTTTTATTATTTGTATCCAGATGTTAATTTCATTTTGCTCTCTTCTGGAAATTTGTTTTCTCCTTTATATGTACAGGAATGAGTACAAAGACAGGATGAGAAAGGCAGTCTGAATTGCAGCAAGTTCAATATGAACATATAGTGTGATATGGTGACAGAAAAATTAACTCACTTTTATTAAAAAAACTCAGAAGCAGGTAGGTTGGTTTGTTTAATATACATTTGGGTGCTTCATTGACAAATGGATGTAAATTCAGAGAAGGGAGAGTAGAATGGTTAGAAGTCTGAAAAGATTTTCAGAGGAGAATTATTCCAAGTAAATACTGTTAAATTTGGAGAAAGAAAGACTTAGGAAATCATAAGATATATCTTCGAATTTTTAGAAGAGTTGTTATTTGGAAGGGAGACTAAAATATTCTTTCTAAAGCCTGAACTTGGATCCATAGAAGAGTGTGACAAAGAGGAATGTTTGAGTTAAATAAAATGGGAGGAAACCTCTTCCCTCTCCTCTCCCTTCCCTATTCTGAGCTGTTCAGAAATAACTGGGTTGTGCTGGAGCACCCAGCTTCTGGAAATGTCCATGCAGTGATCAGATGTGCAGCTTGTCAGAGATGATTTAGGACTGAATGCCTCTACAGAGAGGAAGTTAAGACTCATCAAGTCTCCAGTCCTTTTTCAAGTCCAAGATTCTAGTATTACATTCTATTGTTTTCAGAATGCATACTTGTATTTGAACTTCTGAATTCTTAAAAAATGTCAAGAAAGTATTAAATGAATATAAATGTGTTTTTAAATGTCTTCTGGGATTTAAAATAAAAACATGTTTGAGACGATCCTCACTCACGTTTGGCAAGAATACTTAAAAATTTAATATGGAACTTCCACATCACCATAAATTGCACAGTTCTAAAACATCCCGTGCTATAAAATGTGAGAACACTTTATAAATTACCAGAGAACTTTTCAGGGGATTTATTGTGGCAGTAAAGCTGGAATTGATTTTTTTTTTTTTGATATTTTCTTTTGCTACACATGTAACTTGTTGGCTTGTTCACTACATACTGGCCTACTAGTTTGGTAAAAATGATTAATAATAGATAAACGTATGGCTAAGAATAAGAACATATTCAACATCGACTATTATATTATGGATGTGTTAGAATTTTTTTAAATGACATACATTATATATTATATTTCAAAAATATATATCAATGTATGCAAATTGCTGATATATCTTTTTCCTAAAATATTTTTCTTCTAAGATTTCATGCAGAGTGATGAACTGAATCTGTATCAAGAGTTGCTAGGGATTATGAAAGAACTGTGCCTGCTCTGCTGATTCTTTCTTAGTACACTTAAGTTACTGTAGCTCCTGAGAGATGGGATAACTGTCACCTCACTGTAATAACTACACTCTTCACCTTCTTCAGATATAATTATTTAACAGCTCAAATAGATATCCCAAGAGTTCTACCCAGATATGACTGCTGTAAGAAAAACATGAATTTGTTTTTTGATGGGACGGATTTATTTAAATAAGAAGAATTTCTGAAGTAGTATTTGGAATTTTGACACCTTAGAATTATATTGTAATAGCTACTACTCAAAAAAGTTTAACTTTTTGGTAGATTTCACATCCCAGTATTTTCTCCATTCCCATTTATCTAAAGCAGATCATTGCCACTATTTTTCTATTCATACATTTAATAAATACTGCTTATTCATTGACAGTGACTAATGCGCTAGACTTTTCAATGTGGACCTCTGAGACTGAATCGTTGTTCTTTCTTTTAATCCAAATATATTTAGCAGTGAAATATAAAAAGAAATTCACTTAAACTTTATATGAGGTCTCATATCTTCTTTCATAATGTTTTAGAATTATGGAACTACAATTGTGGGCAACAATGGAAGAGGAGGAATAGAGCTCTAGTGGGGTCCAGAATAGGGAAAACTAACTTCAACCTAGCCTATGCATAACAAGATTTGTGGGGCGGCTAGCTGTCTAAGTTGTAGAGTCCAAAGGATGTATCAAATGCACACTTGAGTCCAGTCAGCATTAGCTATCCAGTAGGATTCTGTCATGTGGGTGGAACATGTCATGTTTCCAAGAGGATAAAAAAAAAAAAAAAGTGACTCCAGGTCATCTGTCTAGTTTGCAGTAGGTCCTTATTTAGCACCCGGAGACCCAGTGGAAAAGATCAGGAAGAAAATGTTGTCAATGGCTAAATTGTTTAGTTTCTAATCTAGAAGATTGGGGTTTAGGATTTGTGTAGAGTCACAACTTTGAATTGGGTTGCTAAGCGGGAACTAAGGCAGAAGCCTAGTTGCAGTGAATGAGAAAACAAGGTAGAGGTTAGAGAAAGATGGCATCAGATTGGCACATGGTTCTCAAGACTCATGCCAGGCTCAGTGTATGCCAGGCAGACAGAAAGAAGACAGATTCTGGGCTGTACCCATTGGTAAGACTGAGTTCAAAGGTCAGAATTTGAGCAGGAAATTGGTGGGGTTGGGCCTATGTGTATTCATTCATTGGTTAATGAACGAATATGTTCAGTGAGTAAAAGAGAGCCAAAAACAAAACAAAAAAACCCACACATGTATCCCTGCTCTTATGGAGTTTATATTCTAGTTGAGGAGACAGAAATATGATGAATATATAATGAATAAATAATATAATGAATACCTATACTGTGTAGAATGTAGAGGGTGATGGATTCTGGACAAATACAGCAGGGTAAGAGGAGTCAGGGGTTCTAGGGGTGAAGGATGGCTGCTATTTTTAAATAGTGATAAAGGTTGACCTCATTGAGAAGGTCAAACTTGAGCAAACACTTGAAACTGATGTGGGAGTGATTCATACAGATATCAGCTTGAAGGGTAGTCTGGGCACAGAGAACAGGCTTATAAAGGTCTAAGGCACAATTAGAAGGGACAGAGAAGTAATGGGAGGCTAGATCATTGTAAAGGTTTTGCCTTTTAATCTAAGTCAGATGGGTGGTATTGAAGAGTTTTGAGTAGAATTAAATGAACGAATGAAATAATAATATTTTTCATCTCAAGCAGCCTCTAATCCGTTGGACTAGACCAGTAGTACAAATGTAGGATTATTTTAATTTCATCTCCTGCCCCAAACCTTTTCTTCATAGAGCATATTTAAGTGACTCCATTTCAGAGTATTCCACCTCAACAGTCTTACCATTGGGAAGCTCAGATGTGTCTTCGTAAAATTTCTTTTTCTTTTTTTTGCTGTTGGCGTCTCACTTGCATTCCATGATTAAAAGAATATCAATACCTCAAAACTACTCAAGTGCAAGGAATTTCTACATATCCTTTTATTTTGTCCCAGTGTTCTTAGAAATATTGCATAGGTTTCTTAGAGTATTTTTAACTAATGTGCACGTTAAAACAAAAATTATCCACAATCCCACGTGGATATGTGTGTACCTTGGAGTTCTCTTTTTTATTATTCATTTCAGCATCAGAGCTAAAGTTTAGATACTGTTGTTAAAAATGGCACAATGATGTATTGATCTGATGACTTCTTTTATGAAATGGACTTTGAAATGTTACCTATTTTTACAATCAGAAACTTTTTCTACGCTCTGTTTCGATTTTTATAGCTTCTTTAAGGGTCTCTGTAAGTCTTGTAGTAAGCTTTGGAATAAAGTAACACAATTTTGGCCTAAGTTCTGTCATTTAGAACAAACTTAAGTGAAGAAAATTGTATAGCTTCTCTCCCTCCCTTCCTTCCCTCCTCTCTTTCTCTCTCTCTAATCTCTCTCCTTCTCTCCGTCCTTTCCTCCCTCATTCCTTTCTTCTCTCCCTTCCTTCTTTTCTCCTGTAGTACCCTGATTGTGAATACAATATGGTTTTCAAAGAGATGATTCTAACAAATATAACTGTTTAGAAAATATGAAAGGCAAAACTTTGCTTAAATCTTTCTTCTTATTAAAAGCCACTGATAATAACTATCTAAAGATCGTTTTGAGACATAATCTAAACTTACATGGTGAGTTAAAGCTAGGGGGTTGCCTGCCAAAGATGTATAATATGAATAAAAAATAGTGTATTTCCAGTCATCTTGAATGTGGATTTTAATATGGGAGCTTTATCCTATTTGGCACATGACATTTAGAAAAAGTTCATAGAGGGTAGTCTATTAGTGGTTTATTACTCATAACACTCGCTTTCTGTAACAGGACTAATCTAATACAAATAGCAAGTTCATCTGTGCAAATTCTGAATGATGAATACCTGAGCAACTATTTCATGCCTGGCACTTGGGAAGGGCACCTTGTGCAATGTTAACTATGTCTCTCCTTGTACAGTCCTCTCAACTGACCACTGGGCTGTGCCATTTCCTGAGGCTCTTTGTTTAACTGCATCTTGAGTGCCAGATGCTTTAGATTGGTTGAATAGTATCTAGTGCATTGTGAATGTTAACACATTCATTTACATAGCAAAAATTTTTAGTAGGTTAATATAATTATCCTCATTTTATAGAAGGAGAAATTTGTCAAGGACAAACACAAGTTCCAATGTTAGTTTTAGAATTAGAAATTAGAATATGTTCCTGCTCCTGATTTTATGATTCCTAAGTTGTCATCTCTTTTGGAGTTTTAGATCCTTTCTTATCTTTTATAAAATACCTCAAAAATCGTATTTTCATTTCTAAGTTATGTTAGTAGTCTAATCTGAAACTGGAGATTCACTAGGTATTATGTAAGAACAAGAAAAATAAAATGTGTAGTCTTCAAAACTCATTTTCATTTAAACACACATACACACTACTTAAAACTATGCAGAAATACACATACACATTACTCAGAACTATGCATAAATTTAAAAGTATTCATCAAATTTTAGTCTTTAAATTCTTAGGATTTGGATTATTGGGCACTAGACTGTGAGAAAGTATTAATTGATTATTGGCTTTTCTGGAGTTACCTTACAGAAATTACTTCAGTAGGCTAGAAACATAATGATATTTATTACACAAAAGATTCTTTAAAACATAGTCACTGTGTATGTCTGTGAATGAAAAGAGCAAGAATAAAATAGATACACCTAAGAATCAGAGCAGAGTGAATCTCAAAATTCCTTCTGAAAAAGTGTAGAACACTGGCATCTTCATAAAAAGATTTAAGGAGTTCTATCTGAAGTTGAACCTCTCAGTTAAGAGAGAAAATTTTGCAAACCTCCTAGATTTTGAGAGGATGTGTATGTGTGTACCATTTATAGTTTAACACTCTCACAGTATTTAATATATTTAGTATGTGCCAATGTGATTTGTTTTTTTAAATCATTAGATTTGCAGTTTTATAAACAAAAGTATAGAATAAGGGAATCTAAAAATTTCCAGAATTCTGAATTTGCAGAGAAGTCTAGTTGCCTTGATAAATGATTGTGGACCACAGAATAAACTGTAAATCGGATCATTATATTTTTCAGTCTGGTAGCTGTACTGTTAAAACTCTAAGGGTAATTCTTTTTAAGTTGCTTGTAACATATAAGGTCCTATTCTAAAGAGGAAATAAGGTTAGTCGAGCTTGCCACATCAGATATATTTTTCCACAAGCCTGTATAGCTACCCCAGTTTTCTGGCTTATTGCCTGCTATGCCTTTTTCAATTACTGAATAAGGCTGAAAGTATGAAGGAGAACACAAAGTCGTGCAATTGTCATTTCAGGTAGCTGCTTCATCTCATTGGTTTGTTGTGAGGAGTATATAAAACATAGAGCATCTATTAGGGACTCAATCAATGTGAATTTTCAAAATGCCTCAAGAAAAATGAATTAAGTCTAAAAATTGTCATGGTGTCTTCTGGCTTAAAGCAGCACTTTTTTTCTCCCATACTGTGGTATACCAAACTCAGCTGAGGTTGTTTATGAAGGTATTTGCTCATATACTTGAAAACACAAATGTATGAATTCAATTTTAATTGGAATTTGTGTTGTAGTATTTCACTATTCTGAACTTCATAGCTTAGCTTACAAAAATACTCTTATTAACATATACTTCTGTTTTTAGTTAAAGTATAGTTGATTTACAATGTTGTGTTAAATTCTGCTGTACAGCAAAATGCTTCAGTTATACATATATACATTCTTTTTATATTCTTTTCCATTATGGTTTATCACCAGCTATTGAATATAGTTCCCTGTGCTACACAATAGAACCTTGTTATTCATCCATTCTATATATACTAGTTTGCATCTGCTAACTCCCACTCCATCTCTCCCCCACCCCTCTCCCTCTTGGCAACCACAAGTCTGTTTTTTATAACATATTTCTTTATGTCTTCAATTTCCATATACATTCCTCTGCTTTGAAGATAACTTTGAATAGCAGAAGAAGTATAAACTTGGGAGATGGAAAGTATTTTCTTACTGAGACCAAAAACCTGAGTCGACAGTTTAAATTTCCTGTTAGTAAAATAGAATTAAGCTAGATAATATTTGTGAAAATACTTGGCAGTTAATCAGTAAATATTAGCTAGTTTCTTCTTATTTGATCACAAAGCTCAAAATGATATTTGCAGTGCAGATGACACCCCATTAGCTTAAGAAGAGCAAAATATTCTAAAAGCTTCGTTGAGTAGACCCTAAGAGATTATAGATGGTAAACTATTTATGTCACTGCAGAGTGACTGAAGAATTCTATCAAGGTCACACAACAAGTCAGTAATAGAGATAGGAAGAAACACAAGGTCCTATAATTAGCTAATAGTTACGTTAGTAGCTGAATGTGAGAAGTGATTTAAACAGGCAACAGAATGGAGATTTTAGCAGTACTTTGTGGCTTTTTATATTTCAAATATATAATAAACTTTTTAAAGGAATTTCTCAATTCTGGACATGAATTTATTAGGGATTGATAAACTACTTTTTAAAGACTTTTAATATATGTAATGTGTTAGAAAAATGTATGGCACATAATAAGTGCTTTGTAAAGATTAGTTATTATTTTCAGCCTGTGAAGCTTGTCTTCATTCACATCTGCTTGGGTAGAGATGACAATTCAGCATGGTTGACACACAATGGAAATTAATTTCAGGATGGTCTTCAGTGCAAAGTCTAATTGGATTGTAGAAAAGCTCTCAAGATAGACCTTGGACTCTCTTTATTCACTAAGGTGAAAAATAGTCTTGGAACACATTATTATTATTATTATTATTATTATTTTTTTGTGGTATGCGGGCCTCCCTCTGCTGCAGCCTCCCCCGTTGCAGAGCACAGGCTCCGGACGCGCAGGCTCAGCGGCCATGGCTCACGGGCCCAGCCGCTCCGTGGCATGTGGGATCCTCCCAGAGCGGGGCGCGAACCCGATTCCCCTGCATTGGCAGGCGGACTCGCAACCACCGCGCCACCAGGGAAGCCCCTGGAACACATTATTTAATATCAACCTGAATAGGGAGAATTTTTAGTGTGTCTACCTATGTGTTAAGTCTAATGGTAAATTACTAAAAAAAAAACAAACTACCTCAGGAAATCATGTAACCCCAAGAGATCTCTAGGGAAACCTGCTTTTTAAACTTGGGAATATCAGATTTTGAAAATTAATTCAGACAAAACACTTCCTATAGGCCCTTTTCCTATTCAAAAAGTTTCAATCATGCCTAACATGTAATGTACAACTATTTAATTTTTCACTGTGGTAAACTGGAAAAATCACTGGGTTTGTAATTGGAACTCCAGGATACGGGTTTTGTTTCCAGCTCTTCCTAAAGCTGTAACCTTAAACAACAGTTCAGTCATTTAACTATTCTGAAACTCAATTTCCATCTAAAAAAATGAGAGCATAATGTTCAAATCTATCTCATGGGGTTGTTATAAGAGTTAAATAAAATATTCCATACAAATAGTATTATTAATACTACTACTCTGTATTATAATAAATGATAGGTTTGGTCAAAGGCATTGTTGGTTTATAAAGTTTTTCTTCACTCCCTTTCTTTGATTTTCTTCCCCCCTAGTAGCTCTTAATACACTTAGTTCTTGTGTATTGAAAACCATGGCGCATCTTCCTTCTATTTCTTTTTTTCTTTTTTTGTGACGTATCTCCCAGTAACACAGAAAAAGTAAATTGGTATGGAAAGGAAGTATTTAAAATGCATATCCTATCTTTATTGGTTTTGCAAATAGCTATAGATACACTTTGTATACAGACAATGATATGTTTAAAAATTCTTCAAAATACTTTTTATTTCTCTTTATTATCTTCCTCAAGCTGGTATAAAATATTTTTCACTCAACTTTCAAGAACTGATTTTATCCACAGGCTTCCTAACATGTGCTGCCTAAGACGTGCTAAGAAAGCAACACTAACCTAAAGTTCCTATCCATCTAGGATCTGAAATATTAACTTTAGATCCTTTGGACAAAACATTGCCCTCTCAGACCATTTTCCATATTCTAGGAGATCCCTACTTTTTAAAATAATTAATTAATTAATTTGTTTATTTTTGGTTGCGTTGGGTCTTCGTTGCTGCACACAGGCTTTCTGTAGTTGCGGCGAACGGGGCCTACTCTTCATCGCGGTGCGCGGGCTTCTCATTGCGGTGGCTTCTCTTTGTTGTGGAGCACGGACTCTGGGCGCCCTGGCTTCAGTAGTTGTGGCACGTGGGCTCAGTAGTTCTAGCTCACGGTCTCTAGAGCACAGGCTCAGTAGTTGTGGCGCTCGGGCTTAGTTGCTCCGCGGCATGTGAGGGTCTTCCTGGACAGTGTCCCCTGGATTGGCAAGTGGATTCTTAACCACTGTGCCACCAGGGAAGTCCCCCCCTCTTTGTTTTTTGAATTAACAAATGACTGCATTCAGGCTCTTCTGAACGTAATTCCATAGATTAGGTCAAAATTGGTTCATGTATATAATTAATCTGTCTTGTTTTATGATTTTCAGCTATGTAATAAGTTGAATGACCAATCCAATCTTATACAAACTTCAAGAGCTATTGCTATTTCAGAAAGCTAGAAGGGCATATAATTAACTAGTTCTTCTTCCAAGATCTTCAGCTATGTGATGGTTAGAAATTAATATGTTAAGTTTCATAATAATAGGATTTTTTGTCTTGTTATTTACTGCTCTGTCTCTTGCCTGGTATATAGTAGGCACCCAATAAAACTTCTAGAATGAATGAAGAAGCCACTCTTTTTGGACAGACTAAAAGAGTTGCCTTTAAAAATTGTTGTACATGTATTATTTTTCCTAATGCTTTCATAGTCGAAATGAATATTTTTATAAGATATACATTTCAAAAAATACTGAAACACAGTGTGCACAGATACAAGGTATTGCTATCAATGCCACTTAGGTGATAAATAAAATATTTTAGAAATATTTTAGAATATTTTGCTCTTGATGCATATTTTTTTTCCCTAAGGATATTCCAGTGAGAGCTGAGCAATTTTTAAGCTTTGGATGAGGAATGCATATTTATTTGCTTAGTGAGAACTTTTCTATATGTGAGGTCTTTTTGGATGAGAATTATAATACAAAGGATTAAAATGTTTACCAGCTATCATTTTAGATATGTCATAGACACTAATATTCAAAGTTCCCCACCACTTTCCTTCCTAACTCTTCCACTTTCCAAGCTTGGAAAGGATTCCTTTTTTTACTTTTTCCAAATTAATCTGTTTTCACCCATTTTTGGCAAAAAGGTAATTCTCAGCCTCTCTGCCTTTACTAAGCTCTTTGAACCATCAAGACACCTTTCTTTTTCCTCACACACCCTGCTTTTGAACACCCTACATTCTCTTGCACTTTTAAAACGGAGTTAAAAGCTCGTTTCCTCCAAGTCCTCAGGTATGAATCCACCTGTGTCTGATCACTTCTGTAACGTTAGTCCCACATATCATTACGTATAGTGTAAAAATATTCATCATATTATGTATGTGAAGTTTTTCTTAGTTGTCTTGCTTCATTTATGTGTTTATGAGCTGAGAGTGTGGGAGGGGTAGGAATTTCTGTTCAAATTAGATGTGTTTTCTTCATTTTATATAATACCAATTGAAGCACTAGTGATTGAATTCTATGTGAACTCACCAGGCCAGGGCAATATTTTCAGCTGAGATTACTTAAAGGGAATAGAAAAGTGGCTTGCCACTCTAATTTTTATTCTCTTGGTGTGTATTATTCATAGATGAAGAAACAGTAAAGTGACTGAAAAGACAATATAAATCAAATAATAAAAAAATTCTGCAGTCAACTATAGAATTATTAGCATACTAGCAAATTTCTTTCAAGTTAGGTGTTCTGCTACAACTGGAAATTAATATTAAACGCTTTAAAAATTTCTGTACAGTGATTAGCTAGTATAACTTTAAGATAGAGCAGATCCTATAAACTAAGTTTCTAAATTTAAGTAACTCCATAACATAGTTATCATGATTTCCATGGAGAGAGAAAATCAAATCCTTTCTGATAGCCTTAATTACAGCCTCATTTTCCACCATGCTGCTATCATATGCTTTACATTTGTGTAGCATCTGGCATCTAGGATGTTTTATTGTTTCATCACCATTTCTGTGCCTCCACACAAAGCTTTTGAGTACTCTTGTATATAGAAGCGTACTCCTACAGTTGGAGTAACATTGGGGTCAATACTTAAAATGAACGACTTAGCCTGATAAAAGTAAGAATGGAGATATAGAATCCCAGATTTTCTAAATCCCAGACGTGCATTTCAGTTCTGTATAAATTCTTCTTTCTAGTATGGAAAGTAGCATTTTTTAAAAGGAGAAAGCTAATATGAAAATTGCAGCATTATAACAATAGGGAGGGTAGGGTTAAGATTTTTGAAAACTGACTCTATAGATACTCTATAACAGGTTTTTTTAATTCAGTCAAAAATGATGGTTTCTCATGTTCTCCAGAGAGAAACATCCATTCATTTTATCTGTGTGTTTAAGAAAATTCTTGTTCCTTCCATAACTTAATTGAAGTGTTTAATTCATTTTTTACATTCTGTTCATAAATATGACCAGACACAACTTAGAATATGTATTCTGTATTGTTTTATATTAATACACATGTATTTTCTGTCTTTCTTGGTAGACTTGTATATGGTTTCATATACTGGGGAATTATAAACTGAATTTATTATAATTCACTGAGTAAAATATTGATGTTAAAATCTAACGTTATTTTGAATATCACCTTTGAGAGATATTGGAGACTTATAGTGAAATCATCATTTCACTAAGATTTCTTTCTAATAAGACATTCACCATTACTGGAATTATATTTTATGCATTACATTGCATTGATGTAATTTTAAACTTCCATTCTACTTCACTATAAATGGAATTTCATTATATCTGACTCCACAATAAGTGGGTTACAGTATCGTTGACATTTAGTAGAATTACAGATCTTAGTGTCTTTGTACACTCTGCATTAAAATGCATTATGTGTGCTTTCAGTTCTGTTTCAAAGAAACTACTGTTGATTTACATAGTTGTTGTACAGAGGAATTCTGTTAAACTCCATTGCTTGATTTAATGGTGGCTTTTTTTTTCCTTTTTGAAATCATTCAAAAATATGTCTTCGTATAGTTGCAACTAATGTATAAAAAAGATAAAACTTATGGATTATAAATATATTTGCATGAGTTTTCTCTAACAGTAGGTCTTTATAAAGCCTTTGTGGAACTTGAGCTGTAATTGTAGCTTTCTCTTGTAACTTTCTTTTATTCTATACTTTATTATGAAAACTCTTGTAGAAAATTAAGTATTTTATGTAGTGCTGAGAATGCCTTTCTCTTTTAAAGAGTAAAATTAGGATATTTCTTTTGTCTCAAGCTCAGGGGAAAAAGCTTGGTGAGAATAGGATCTTTTGTCTGGATACATGTTTCTGGGATTAGATGGCAGAGCTATTGCTGTGGAGGCCGGAGAAGGAGGGGGCTGGGCTGAAGAAGGTGACAAAGACAATGGACTTTGGTTCTAAGAGGGCTGGTATTGTGACCTCCTCACCTTTCACCCTAGAAAATCTCAGACGTAGGCATCCAGCTGCAGGTAGTCCCCTTTTTGGCTGAGGGGGCACTTAGAGTGCCAGATACGAAGGGGAAATTGCCCTAGAATAGTCTAAAAGCCGTTAATTCTAGAACCATTTCCTCAAGGGTCCGAGACACAGGGATTACCAAGGCTGAGGATACTTCTACTCAGTCTAGTTTGATGGGAGGAACATTTGAAATTCATCCAGGTCAAAATGACCTGCTTTGTCTGTGCTTAAACCTTACCACACCTCCTCTTCTTTCTGCTGTTTCTGTTCTTTCTGTGGGGACAGTTAGTAACCACCTCAAAAGACAGCTTTATATATCATCACTATGCCACCCACAGTCTTAGGTTTCCAGCTTGGTTTGGGGACATCGTGTTTGAAACTTAGGTAACAGATTTGAAATAGTGATGCCCTTGATGATGTTTTAATGAGCATTTAAAATTCCACAATAAAGTAATTCAGAGAATCGTGTTCCTTTGTCTCTATCTCCCAAGATAAGAGTATCTGGAGGCCAGATTTCCTGCTGAGTTCCTTAGCATTATTTCTAGGCCAGAAACTAGGCATATTAACGTGAAACGTTGTTCTGCATCTGGAAGCCAGAGTCTAATAAGCATTGTTAATTTAGTTAAAGAAAAAGACAGCTGTTTAAGATTAGCCTTCTTGTGTATGTGTGGGAATTAACAGAATAATATCTCTTTCCCGAGATGTGTATGTTTTGCTTATTTGCAAATTTTAATTGATGAAGGAATTAATGAGCTAAATGAAATAATAAACTATTTTATAATTTTAATTGGAAACTGGGTGACAAGTACTCATCTAAATGGTGCTATAAAGTTCTAGAAACCGTATAACTTCCAATATCTTTCTATACTGTGCATTGTATTCTGGGCATGGTTTCCTGTAGTACAACTGTTAAGCCAGATAAAGCAACTCTATTTCCAAAACTAACCTTCATTTTTTAGAACCCTAGCCTAAATGACATCTTGCAGTTAAAACACTGTTGTTTTCTGATATGTATTTGGATAATTATCTATTTTAAACACAATTATGTAGATTGTGTAATGAGGTTTCTTTGGGAAATATGTATGTTGAGTTTAAACCTATTTCCATTTAACTTTCACAAGCTTTCACTGTTTTCCTGTTCTACCGAAGGGATAGTACCAGTTATGTGTCAGGCATTTTATTCACTTTGTCTCTACTATTTCTGAGATCCCTGAGGACTGGTTTTATGGTTACCATTCTAGAGAATCAGGCTGAAAAGATGAGGCTCATATGACTGTAAAATATTTACAGTATGACATAAAGGCACAACCTCTATTTTTTTAAATTCAATTAAATTAATTTATTTGGCTGCGTTGGGTCTTCGTTGCTGTGAGTGGGCTTTCTCTAGTTGAGGCGAGCGAGGGCTACTCTTCATTGAGGTGCGCGGGCTTCTCATTGCCGTGGCTTCTCTTGTTTGCGGAGCACGGGCTCTAGGCACGCAGGCTCAGTAGTTGTGGCACACGGGTTTAGTTGCTCTGTGGCATGTGGGATCTTCCCAGACCAGGGCTTGAACCCATGTCCCCTGCAATGGCAGGTGGATTCTTAAACACTGCGCCACTGGGGAAGCCCACAACCTCTATTTTTTTTAACAACTTTTCTGTAAAAGTCATCCATATTTTTGTGTTCGTCAATATTTTGTTCCTTTTAATTGCTAGGAATTAACAATGTATGAATATATCTCAATTTTAAATTTAACACCTGTTGATGATTTTTAGCTAGTTTTCTAGTTTAGCTAGTTTGGCTAGTTTTTAGCTGTCGTGAATAAATTTGCTGTATATGAGTCACGTACAAGACTTTCTATGGACATATGTTTTCACTTCTCATATTTATCTAGGAGTGGAATTCCTGGGTTGCATGGTAAATATACATTTAATTTTATAAGAAACGGGAAAATTGTTTTTCAAAGTGATTGTACTGCTTTACTTTTCCAAGACAAAGACGTGACCTTAATCTAGTGGTGTTTACTTACTTCAAGCACTGTAAATGTTTGGTAAGCTAAATTTTGGGATAAGGAATGATGACAATTGACCATTTTTTTCTCTACTCCTTTCTTTCTATTTCTCTCTCTTTCTTTAGAAAATTTTTAAAAAAGAAGATTTTATTCTTCAAGAGGCTTTCTGGTAAATTTAAGATTTCTTAAAATTCTACATAGGTATACAAAGCAGAATAAATATGCTTTGTTCAACTTTTAAAGTAGATTATTGGTCATCTTATTTAACTGTTTACATGTACTATGATCATGGGTAAAGCAATAATAATAATATTAATGGGAAAAGAAAAAAAATTCCAATGTATTCATTAAACAAGAATGTGTTGAACATGTACTATGAGTAAAAAAAATGTTTTCTATACTGTACATACAAAGATGGGAAAGACATAATTTTTTCCTGTAGAATTGTATAAGTAGAGAAAAATGTAAATGTATGTATGCAATGAAATTAATACAGGCAGTATGTATGTGGAAAGGGATTTAATGAAATTATTTAAAATGTTTTAAAATTCTTAGTGGAGTGGAAGAGTCAATGTGGCAAAGTAGGAAGACATAGAGTTCACATCTTCTCACAATTAGTCAACTACAGGGCACTGGTAGGCAACCTCGGACACCTAAAGGGACAGGAGGAATCCCCGAATGACCGGGTAGGATGTGGGGGGGAAGAAGGAGGGGAAGAAAAGTGGAGTTGGGATGGGACCGGCACCCCTGAGGGGCGGCTGGGGGAGGGGAGGGGTTCAGACCCCAGGTAATATTAATTGGTGTGAGGTCTCCTGGAGCTCCTTATCTTGGCACCAAGAGCCAGCTCTACCCAACTGCCTGCAAACTCCAGTACTGGATGCCTCAGGCCAAACAACCAGTAAGACAGGAAAACAGCCCCACCCATCAAAAAAAATGAGATGACAAAAAAATATATTACAGATGAAGGAGCAAGGTAAAAACTTACAAGACCAAATAAATGAAGAGGAAATAGGGAACCGACCTGAAAAAGAATTCGGAGTAATGATAGTAAAGATGACCCCAAATCTCAGAAATAGAAGGGAGGCATGGATTGAGAAAATACAAGAAATGTTTAACAAGGACCTAGAAGAACTAAAGAACAAACAAACAGTGATGGACAACACAATAACTGAAATAAAAAATACACTAGAAGGAATCAATAGCAGAATAACTGAAGCAGGAGAATGAATAAGTGATCTGAAGATAGAATGATGGAAATAATTGCTGAGGAGCAGAATAAAGAAAAAAGAATGAAAAGAAATGAGGATAGTCTCAGAGACCTCTGGGACAACATTAAATGTACCAACATACGAATTATAAGTGTCCCAGAAGAGAAAGAGAAAGGGTCTGAGAAAAAATGTTAAGAGATGATAGTTCAAAACTTCCCTAACATGGGAAAGAAAATAGCCACCCAAGTCCAGGAAGCACAGAGAGTCCCACACAGGATAAACCGTAAGAGAAACACACCAAGACACATATTAATCAAACTAACAAAAATTAAATTCAAAGAAAAATTATTGAAAGCAGCAAGGGAAAAGCAGCAAATAATATACAAGGGAATCCTCATAAGGTTATCATCTGATTTTTCAGCAGAAACTCTGCAGGCCAGAAGGGAGTGGCAGGATATATTTAAAGTGATGAAAGGGAAAAACCTACAACCAAGTTACTCTACCCGGCAAGGATCTCATTCAGATTTGACGGAGAAATCAAAAGCTTTACAGATACGCAAAAGCTAAGAGAATTCAGCACCACCAAACCAGCTTTATAGCAAATGCTAAAGGAGCTTCTCTAGTAGGGAAACACAAAAGAAGAAAGAGACCCGCAAAAACAAACCCAAAACAATTAAGAAATTGGTAATAGGAAATACATATCGATAATACCTTGAATGTAAATGGATTAAATGCTCCAACCAAAAGACACAGACTGGCTGAATGGATACAAAAACAAGACCCATATATGCTGTCTACAAGAGACCCACTTCAGACCTAGGGACACATATGGACTGAAAGTGAGGGGATGGAAAAAGATATTCCATGCAAATGGAAATCAAAAGAAAGCTGGAGCAGCAATTCTCATATCAGACAAAATAGACTTTAAAATAAAGACTGTTACAGGAGATAAGGAAGGACAGGATCAATCCAAGAAGAAGATATAACAATCGCAAATATTTATGCACCCAACATAGGAGCACCTCAATACATAAGGCAAATGCTAACAGCCATAAAAGGGGAAATCAACAGTAACACAATAATAGTGGGGGACTTTAACAACCTACTTACACCAGTGGACAGATCATCCAGACAGAAAATAAATAAGGAAACACCAGCTTTAAATGACACAACAGACCAGGCAGATTTAATTGATATTTATAGGACATTCCACCTGAAATTGGCAAAGTACACTTTCTTCTCAAGTGCACACGGAACATTCTCCAGGACAGATCACATCTTGGGTCACAAATCAAGCATCAGAAAATTTAAAATAATTGAAATAGTATCAAGCATTTTTCCAACCACAGTGCTATGAGGTTAGAAATCAATTACAGGAAAAAAAACTGTAAAAAACACAAACATATGGAGGCTAAACAATATGCTACTAAATAACCAAGAGATCACTGAAGAAATCAAAGAGGAAATCAAAAATACATAAAAACAGGGCTTCCCTGGTGGCACAGTGGTTGAGAGTCCACCTGCCGGTGCAAGAGACATGGGTTCATGCCCCGGTCCGGGAGGATACCACATGCTGCGGAGCGGCTGGGCCCATGAGCCATGGCTGCTAAGCCTGCGTGTCGGGAGCCTGTGCTCCGCAACGGGAGAGGCCACAACAGTGAGAGGCCCGCGTACCGCAAAAAAGACATAAAGGAAACTTAAGTATTACTAAGGGTAAGAAGCCAATCTGAAAAGGCTACATACTGTATGTTTCCAATTATATTACATTTTGGAAAAGGCAAAATATGGAGACAGTAAAAAGATCAATGGTTGCCACTGCTAAGCCTGCGTGTCGGGAGCCTGTGCTCCGCAACGGGAGAGGCCACAACAGTGAGAGGCCCGCGTACCGCAAAAAAAAAAAAAAAAACCATAGAAACAAATGCCAACAAAAACATGACAACCCAAAACCTATGGGATGCAGCGAAAGCAGTTCTAACAGGGAAGTTTATAACAATTCAATTTCACCTCAGGAAACCAGAAAAATCTCAAAGAAACAATTTAACCTTACACCTAAAGCAACTAGAGAAAGAAGAACAAAAAACCCCTCAAAGTTAGTTGAAGGAAAAAAATCTTAAAAGATCAGAGCAGAAATAAATGAAATAGAAATGAAGGAAATAATAGCAAAGATCAATGTTGGTTCTTTAAGAAGATAAACAAAATTGATAAATCTTTAGGCAGACTCATCAAGAAAAAAAAGGAGAGGACTCAAATCAATAAAGTTAGAAATGAAAAAGGAGAGATTACAGCTGACACCACAGAAATACAGAGGATCATAAGGGACTACTACAAGCAACCATATGCCAATAATATGTACAATGGAAGAAATGGACAAATTCTTGGAAGGGTACAACTTTCCAAGACTGAACCAGGAAGAATTAGAAAATATAAACAGACCAATCACAAGTAATGAAATTGAAACTGTAATTAAAAATCTTCCAACAAATAAAAGTCCAGGACCAGATGGCTTCACAGGTGAATTCTATCAAACATTTAGAGCAGAGTTAATACCTATCCTTCTCAAACTCTTCCAAGAAATTGCAGAGGGAGAAATACTCCCGAACTTGTTCTACGTGGCCAACATCACCCTGATACCAAAACCAGGCAAAGAGATCACACACAAGAAAAAATTACAGACCATATCACTGATGAACATAGAAACAAAAATCCTCAACAAAATTCTAGCAAACAGAATCCAACAGCACATTAAAAGGATCATACACCATGATCAAGTGGGATTTATACCAAGGATGGAAGGATTCTTCAGTATACACAAGTCAATCAGTGTGATATACCATATTAACCAATTAAAGAATAAAAACCATATGAGCATCTCAATAGATGCAGAAGAAGATTTTGACGAAATTCAACACCCATTTATGGTAAAAACTCTCCACAAAGTGTGCATAGAGGGAACCTACCTCAACATAATAAAGGCCATATACAACAAACCCACAGCAAACATCATTCTCAATGGTGAAAAACGGAAAGCATTTCCTCTAAGATCAGGAAGAAGGCAAGATGACCACTTTCACTACTCTTATTCCACATAGTTTTGGAAGTCCTAGCCATGGTAATCAGAGAAGAAAAAGAAATAAAAGGAATCCAAATTGGAAAAGAAGAAGTAAAATTGTCACTGTTTGCAGATGACAATATACTATACATAGAAAATCCTAACGATGCCACCAGAATACTACTAGAGCTAATCAATGAATCCGGTAAAGTTGCAGGATACAAAATTAATGCACAGAAATATCTTGCATTCATATATACTAACAACTAAAGATCAGAAAGAGAAATTAAGGAAACAATCCCATTTACCATCACAGCAAAAAGAATAAAATACCTAGGAATAAACCTGCCTAAGGAGGTTAAAGACTTGTGCTCAGAAAACTATAAAACACTGATGAAAGAAAACAAAGATGATACAAACAGTTGGAGAGATATACCATGTTCTTGGATTAGAAGAATCAATGTGGTGAAAATGACTATACTACCCAAAGCAATCTACACATTCAGTGCAATCTCTATCAGATTACCAGTGGCATTTTTCACATAATCAGAACAAACAATTTTACAATTTGTATGGAAACACAAAAGACCCCGAATTGCCAAAGCAATCTTGAGAAAGAAAAACAGAGCTGGAGGAATCAGGCTCCCTGACTTCAGACTATACTAAGAAGCTACAGTAATCAAGACAGTATGGTACTGGCACAAAAACAGAAATATAGATCTGTGGTACAGGATAGAAAGCCCAGAGATAAACCCACGCACATATGGTAACCTTATTTTTGATAAAGGAGGCAAGAATATACAATAGAGAAAAGACAGCCTCTTCAATAAGTGGTGTTGGGAAAACTGGACAGGTACATGTAAAAGTATGAAATTAGAAAACTCTGTAACACCATACATAAAAATAAACTCAAAGTGGGTTAAAGACCTAAATGTAAGGCCAGACACTATCAAACTCTTAGAGGAAAACGTAGGCAGAACACTCTATGACATAAATCACAGCAAGATTCTTTTTGACCCACCTCCTAGAGAAATGGAAATAAAACCAAAAATAAACAAATGGGACCTAATGAAACTTAAAAGCTTTTGCACAGCAAAGGATACCATAAACATGCAAATCAAAACTACAATGAGATATCATCTCACACCGGTCAGAATGGCCATCATCAAAAAATCTCGAAACAATAAATGCTTTTGAGGGTGTGGAGAAAAGGGAACCCTCTTGCACTGTTGGTGGGAATGTAAATTGATACAGCCACTATGGAGAACCGTATGGAGGTTCCTTAAAAAACTAAAAATAGAACTACCTTATGACCCAGCAATCCCACTACTGGGCATATATCCTGAGAAAACCATACTTCAAAAATACACATGTACCCCAATATTCATTGCAGCATTATTTACAATAGCCAGGACATGGAAACAACCTAAATGTCCATCGACAGATGAATGGATAAAGAAGATGTGGTACATATATACAATGGACTATTACTCAGCCATTAAAAGAATGAAATTGGGTCATTTGTAGAGATGTCACTGGACCTAGAGTCTCTCATACAGAGTGAAGTCAGAAAGAGAAAAACAAATATTGTATATTAACACATATGTGTGGAATCTAGAAAAATGGTATAGATGAACCTATTTGCATGGCAGGAGTAGGGATGAAGACATAGAGAATGGAAATGTGGACATGGCGAGAAGGGGAGGGGGGGACAAATTGGGAGATTAGGATTGACATATATACACTACCATGTGTGAAATAGATAGCTAGTGGGAACCTGCTGTACAGCATAGGGAGCTCAGCTCAGTGCTCTGTGATGACCTAGATGGGTAGGATGGGGGGTGGTGGTGGGAGGGAAGTCCAAGAGGGAGGGGATATATGTATACATATAGCTGATTCACTTAGTTGTGCAGCAGAAACTAAAACAACATTGTAAAGCAACTATACTCCAATAAAAAATAAAGTAAAATTCTTAGTGAAGCAGAAAGATTTCTGTCTCATAGGAGTAGAGACAGTTTCACAGAGAAGATGGAATTTGGCTGAGCCTAACAGAAGAGAAGAATTTTAATAGGCAGCTCAGGAAAAGAACAGTTCAGGAAAGTGAAGGGTGGGTTGTGGGGTATGGCTGATCAGAGAGGCAGATAAGTTAAACAGAGTTGATGAACTGGGAGAACAAAGGATGAAGTTTAGGTTTATTATTTTATAAGGAAAGAAGTTCGTTTTCAGTGAGAGAAAGGAAAGCTCAAAATTAAATTTTGAAAATGTCCCCACTCAGAGAGATTATGAAAATTAAAGGTGAGGTCTCCTTGTATGTTATTGAGATGAAATGCTGCCACCAGCCATTGGCTTTGATGAAGTCTGGAAGGTGTGAGAAAGGTCACCACTATGTTAGCATTTTTAAGTGGCTGCAGACTTTCAAATTTCACATTTTTAGTAACTTTTCAAATTTGATTACTCTAGCCAGAGAAGAAGACATGCCATCATTGGTTTAACCAATTATTACAATGGTTTATTTGACTGGTGTAGTTTTTCTTTAAATGACACATTCTTATGAAAAAAAAAAAATAACAGTTTTATTCTACTCAGCTTCTTTTCACACTGGATAAACATCCACAGGAACTTAAGCTGTTTCTTTGTCCCAGTTGTTTAGGTGGCTTTAATAATTTGGTTTTTAACTTATTATTATTAACTAGAGGTGTTTTAATAGAAAATTCCTTTAAAAATTGTGTACTTGTATCTTATTGCAACATACTTCTACCTCCAGAATCTGATTTGTGGTCGTTGTCTACAGTACATTTTAAAGCTGCAGTAATAAAGCAATCAGAGTTAAGCTCTCAGAGAAGATTAGACATGCTTACTAACAATAAACTATAGTCAAAAGATACCAGGCATAAACATATTTTTATGTAGTGGAATTACCTCAGCACATGGTTAATCTAAATTAAATGAGTTTATAATTGAGGTCTGTGCACAGGAAAAGGGAAAATTTATCTGTTAGATAGACTATATATGTTTATAATATCACAGCCAAAGTTTTAGGTATCCTCTGAGAGTAAGTGTAGGTTCCGTTAAATGTGGCTCTGCTTTTCTGCTGTGGGTACAGATATAGGTACAGATATATGGCAAACCTAGACCAAAATTAGAAAAATAAAAAAGGGATTGTAGGGAAATGGAAGAGAAACAAAATTAGAAGAAGAGAGGAAAACTTCCTCATCCTTTCTTTTCTTAAGTTTGTTGGCTCAAATAATTTCCAACCTTAATAGTTACAGAAAAATGGAGATTTTACTTTTATTTAGAAAATAGCTCTATATAGCTCAAGGTTTGTTTCCGTTGTTTGACTGTCACAGCTCTCAAAAGCCACATGTTTTGGGCATGTTGTATTAGATTCTTCAAATCAGTGGTTTGTGTTCATTGCCTTCCTGGTGTAAATAGGGAGATAAATGCTGCTTAAATAGTCTTCAGGTGCATTTGATTTTGCACTTTAGAAACTATATGAGTGTTTATTAGAAACGTGAATGTTGAAATTAGCAAACAGATGTGAAGTGAGTGACAGAGAAATACTGCTGATGATAAGAGCTGACCTTTGTAATTTAGCTGTGTCATCCTCCATAGCATATGTATGTAATATTTGCTTCAATTCACCATAGCTTCTGGGCCCTGTATATCCCAGTCTGGTCTCAAGCATGTCTAATTTTGAAATAGCTATGCTCACTTCAAAGGAAGAATTTGCTTTATTTTTATTTTACTTTATTTGTTTTAGTTTTAAAGATGTACCACTTAGTTAGATAACTAAGTCAGCTTTCATGGACACTTCCATTTACAAGAGTCTTAAGATAATTCTTTTACTTGACCCTTAAGGTGAAGATAGCATATTCTTTAAAACAGACTGATAATTGAACATGGGTTAGTCATTCTTGAGTTCATTACTATTGAACCTAAATATGTTTTAATTTATAATATCAAAAATGTGTTCTTAAATTTGGTAGGATACTCATATTGTTTAATATTTTACAAATTTCTAAATTCAATAGGATATTCATAATATATGGTACTTTTGAATTTTTTTCTATTTTACTAACAACAATAAAAACATTTCCCCCCAAATGTTTTTATACTTAATATACATTACTGATTTTGAGTAATAGTAAGAACACTTAAAACAAATGGCTAGATCGATTTGTGAATAAGTTCTACTTGGAGCAGTTTGTTTCTAGACCCTATTAGGTGATAGAGATAAGGTCAAGATGGGAGATAGTTGGTCTCATTCGAAGTACTTTGCTTTACGTGGAACTTAGCCTGAGTGCCATTGCTATGTATTCAATATTTGTCCAAGGGCTGAAGATCAGCATATATTTGCCTGTGTCAAAACATTTTGTAAACATTCCACTTGGACACTCACATGAACAAGACAGAAAGGATAATGGAAAAAACATACTTATTTTCTTAAAAAAAAGACCACACATACATACATACTCACAAAAATATTTCCCCCTTTTAATTGCTAATCTGTTTTTCGGATTAGTCTGTGGTTGACTTTGAAGAGTTATGGGAGCACAGGGTGAGAGCTGAGGAAGGCATTTTACCCGGAGCTTTTCTGATTCCCTTAGCACTTTGTGGAACAGCATGAGAGTTCTCTTCCAATTGTGTAGGATAAGTACAGCCCCCTGAACACTGCTTAACTGCAGTTTACCACAAGCCAGTTACAGTGTCAAAAACATCGGAACCTTTTCTTCTGTATTTAAATAATGATAAATGCCTTCACGCTGTGTGAGAACTATTGAAGTGTGTTGCTCTGCAGGTAAACTTGGCAGTGTCTTATATAACTCCACTCGATGGGAGTATTACTTAAACAGTGTGAAATGCATTTTCTGACAAGAGTTGTATCACAGTTTGGAGTGATGTTTATGCAAGTGGATAGTCTGCCAGTTATTTGTAGTTTAAAAAATGGACCTCTGAGGCCGCAATATAAAACCCCAATCTTTATCTGTAGTGAAAACTATAATTGTTCCTTGTGGGTAAATATTATAAACTTAGTCATTTGGCTGTAATCCATCGAGTATATGGGATGAGAGATAACTTCCTTGTTCTTTACTTCTAAAATAAGATGTATAATATAATTAATAAGTCACTGTTGTTTTCAAGTGTCTAAATATAATTTTGTTGAAATTGAAACATTTAATTGCATATGTACCTAATACCTGATTATCTGCCTTTTGCTGCTCTTATTTATTATCTAATTGCTGTGCCATTTTTTGCTGCTGGTTGTCACCATCCATCTCCCTGGGTGATGATAGTCCTGCTTCTTATGGCAAATTTTAGTAGTGATTTCATGGTCCTAGCTGGGCAGAATAATAGACAGGTAACCAAAGAGTGTGTTTGCCTAATGAAGATATGGGAATGGAGGCCAAAATTTTCAAAGTCCTTGGCAAATTTTTGAAAGACTTCAATTCTGTTAATTTGTATTTATTCATTGAGTTGGTAGGCACTCCAGAATAAATGCAATGATCAGAGAGAACACTAAGTGTAGGTACTGAGTTTAGCAGCTGAAATAGTTGGTATTTGAATCACTGAGTTTCTGATATACGAATAACTCACTAGTTATGTGACTACTTGTGAAATGGTGTATGCAGTGCTGTTATAATTGGGCATGGCAGTTGAGCAATATAATCTGAAAAGTCTCACCACTATGATCATGCTTCAGTAAAATAACTGGCATTTTAATTCTTCCTTCCCTTGTGATTTCTTTGTCTTTATTCAACGACTGCTTTTTAAGTTAGAAGCTGATTGCGTACAACTCCAAGATCCATTCCTTATAAGATGGGGTTTCTCGAATAGTGTGGATATAGTTGTGTGATGTGGGGACATCACACAACTCTGAGAAGCTGTTGTGTCCTGTCAACAGTGGCTGTAAGACCAGCCCATGACTTACGGCTGGAGGTGATCCAAAGTCTTCCCGCCCAGCTTCTTTTCCATCTGATCGGTCAGGTATTCCAATAAAATTGTAAACCCATTGGTCCTCAAGCTGGCTCTTTTAAAACTCTGTTTTAATAGGAATGATTTGGGTAAGTTATTGTGCAGATGATAAGAGTGGATCTGAAGGGGTGGAGATTTGGGAAGTAGAACCTTTTTTTTTTTTTTTTTTTGCGGTACGCGGGCCTCTCACTGTTGTGGCCTCTCCCATTGTGGGGCACAGGCTCCGGACGCGCAGGCTCAGCGGCCATGGCTCACGGGCCCAGCCGCTCCGCGGCATGTGGGATCTTCCCGGACCGGGGTACGAACCTGTGTCCCTTGCATCGGCAGGCGGACTCTCAACCACTGCGCCACCAGGGAAGCCCTAGGGAAGTAGAACCTTTTAAGCATTAGATTTAAGATAGGTGAGGAGTGTTGACTGCCCCTCCCCCACCCCATTATCTTTACATTTATGTTTACTATTCCCCCTTCTCTAACTCAACCCACCGAATTCTTGTTGTTTCTTTCATTCCTGTGTTGGATTTCTTTCCATTTCCTCTATTCCTTGGTATCTCATTGCCTCTCCTTTTCTTCCCCCTTCCGCGGTGGAGTATGAAATTGAAGCTCCCTCTTAAAAAAAAAAAAAAAACAACTGATAATAAAAGTAATATATGCTTATTACTCACGTATTACATTTAGAAACTATAAGCAATAAAGAGAAAAATTCCGTCTTTCCAAACTAGAAATGAATCAAAAGCACTGAAGAATTGTAATTATATAGAGAGAAGTATAATTTACCTAATTTTTCTTAGCTATTTAAGAGTTTATTGTGTTCTCAGTTTAAAAATTCATTTTATCTTTTATTTTGCATTCACCTTTCTCCTTTTCCATGCCACAAAAGCTAAATTAAATTTTATTTGCTTTGTATAAGGCCTATTAACTTCAGCGGAGAAAGAGGCTCCTTTTACTTGCTTCGGGATTTATATATTTTCGTATTTAGTTCTTGAGGTGAGGAAAATGAGAGGAAATGAGAAGAGCCTGACGTCAGCACTAGTTCTTCCCCATGGTATTTTAATTCCACCACAACCCCTTTACTGAATGTGTACAATGGTGAATGTTATTTCATTTTCTTACATCTATTTTTCTCTTTATTTTATTCTAGATCCTTCTATCTGTCTTCCTTTCATCTTAATATTCCTTATTTGTCCTCTTTGTTCCCTTTCATTTAACCTCATTTTTATAGAGTGGTTGAGTCAACCTAGTGTGACAGAAAGATTAGTTTTGTTATTTTCTTGTGAATGAAAGGTTGGGAGCAAAAGTGATTCCCCCAGCTTGATGATGTTTACCAAAAAACTGGTATCATTACTGTAAATTTTCTGAACTTATAATTCAGTTTAGTGAAGTAGGAATTCTGTACTTGATTCTAGAAATATTGGAAGCATACACTTCGGGATCTAAGTAAACTTGCTAGAATGAATGTATGTATATTTGCATTCCGGTAATGGTTGTGTTTGAAAATTTAATATGTTTTTATCATAAAAATCTACATAATGCTGAATTATCTAAAGAGAGGTGGGAGTTAAAAAAAAGAAATAGAAGAATGTTGGAAGTTAGAATTTGCACATTTATCGTCTTCTATACCTCTTCCAGCTCTCCTACACTGAACACTAGAGAAGCACTATCACCCAAACTGTTGTCCAACCGGAAACCTTTTGTCTTCCTAATCTTCACTTTCTTCCTCCCCTCCATTATACCCAGCATTCTCTTGTAACAGGAATAATCTTAGCAGTGTTGTGCAAAAAAATGTAAACTTAATATTTCTAGTATAGAACTTGATTTGTAACTCTGAGCTTTCAGGGTAAGCAGTTTAATCTAGGTGTTTTCAGGTAACGTGAATTCAATCTGGTACTTTTGGGGTCACTTTTCAATTTAAAACTGACTCATTGCAAGCGTCAGCCTCCTGATCTTTGTCCTGATATAAGATCTGGGTGGGGGGTGAGGGGAGCATATGTAGCATCATAGTGTCATAGTGTCAGGACAGGGAGGAGTGCATTTTGGATCCTGATTAAATGTATCAGTATAGAGAGTATATTGTGATTACTCCAACTAGTGGAGTTCAGGAATCCCTCCTCGTACAGATTCAGTTTTCCCATAGTAACTTCAGTATTCACTTCAACCATACATCCCATCTGGCCCACGGTTTTCTCCTAAGCTGGTCACTTTGCACTGCACTGGTGATCTCTAGCAAATGAACTGACTCCCCTCAGTTTCCTCACTGATGGGCCCACAAGAGTGTTGGGGTTTTCTTCTCCCTCCCCCTTGAGAACCATGGAGCACTCATGGGGATTGTCCGGATTGATTCCTTGCTTGTGCCTGTTTATGCAGGAGCCATATACCATCAGCTGTTCTCCCAATATCTAGAGGTAGCAATTTTGAGTGTTCTATGTTTGAAACATTAATGTACAGTTGGTGTCAGTCAATCCTGATAATAGTACTCATACTACTGCTATTACTACTATAATCATGTAACAGTTGTATAGTGATTAAAATTTGCCATGTACTATTATAAGTGCTGGAAATATATTAACTCATTTAATTCTCAAAACAATATAATGATGTAGATAGTATTGTTCTCATTTTGTAGATGAGAAATTTGGGGCATAAGGTTAAATAACTTAAGTGGCAGAACCAGGTCATATGACTTTAGGGTCTGCCCTGTTAATTCCTAAATTTGGTGGGGTACACCCATATGTTTAACTTTTCTCTTCTCATCTCTGCCAATTCTTTTGTCCTCAGTGGTCCAGGGGCTGATCTTGGCCAGGGGATGGTGGTGGAGGGTTGCGGAGGAACTTGTTCAGTGGAGAGCAAATTTCATTTGCTTTCAACTATTCCACTAACTCTCCCCTGAATTCTGACCTTTTAGGTTCAGAAACCACACATTTGAGATATTTATTTATTGTTCTTTTCCTCCTCTTGCTGCCAGTCTCGGACTCCTCCCAGGAAAAGGATGCCCTTATAGTCTAAGATTCAGCCAGTATTGGTCACATGGGAGAAAAACCAGAACACATTAATGTTTCAAATTGTTAATTTGTCTAGTGCACACTCACCAAAGAAGTCCAATCTAGCCTATTTCCTGCAAATCTATTAGTTGAACCTTATGAAACTGCCACTTTTGTACTTTAAAAATGGTGAGTGGCAGCAATTTCATGTGGTTCAACCTAATATTACTTCATCAATTTCCTTACAGACTCACAGTCATTACAGTTATTCAGGACACTGTCATCTCACAACTAGAAGTATCACAGCGGTCTTTTAATGGATCTTCCTGCTTCTCATTTCACCCTCTCCCATTTGTTTGTTATACTTCAGCTAGAGTAAGGTTTATAAAATTTAATGGTATTGAGCCACTTCTCTGTATAAAGTTCTGTAATGACATCTGATTGACCTTAGTATAAAATCCAAGCTCCGTTAATGTAGCTTGTAAGTCATGTAACCATACATCCCTGTTAGTCTCTGACAGCCCTGGTTTATCCTGCTGCCCCAGCTTAATTATTAAAGGTGCCCCTTTTAGTCTCACAAGTGGCCTGGTTTGGATGATGAATTATATGATCACCTTATTTATAAGGTACCTTATGAACTGGCCTCTGCATTTCTCTCCAGCCTCATCTCTCACCACTTTTTAGATTACAATTTGAGCTGTAGCCATCCTGAACTCCTTTGAATTTATAGAACATGTCATGCTGTCTCTCAGTTCTGAGTGCAGGCCCATGATGATGTCGCTGCCTGCAATACCCCTCTGTTAGCGTAATTTGTGCCAATTTGTCATGATTGCATTTATATACTTACTGCTAGAAGCACCTCCTGATCTCTAGACCAGCTTGAATTCCCCGGTTTTCTGTACTCATATTTGCTCTGTACACCCCAGTCGAAACCTCTTCCCATTTAACCAGGTTTGTATCTGATTTCTGTGCTTCCTTTCAGAGTGTTAGTTCTGGCAAGACAGTGCTCTCAGTTTATTCATTATTGTATCTCCCAGGCTTAATAAGTGCTTATTGTTCATAGATGTTACTAAAAATATATGTGCTGAATGAATATATGAGACAAAACAATTTTAGGGTGACTTTGCACTTTGACACCTGCTCCTGACTTTTTATGTTATGAGAGAGATGTTGAGAGATTATACACTATAACAAGGAGAAGAAGAGAAAGGGAGACCAGAAAAGGGACTAAGTCTTGAGTATCAAGGAAAGAACAAATGGAAAAAAAACTGAGAGGCTTTGAACTGACAATTTGGATGGACACATACGTTCCACTTCTGATCATCTGATCCTGTCTTTGCCCTGCTGCTCCCACTTATCTTAGTTGGGGCACTTAAAAAGCCTGAAACCCATTATATTTTGCCTGCAGTGTGCAAACTTATTAGAGCATCATATATAGTAACATAATTTTCAGCAAGTGCAGAAAGTAATTATGTTTGAATTTGAGGAAGTATTGTACTACGATAATCTCTCCTTTTAAAAGTTGGTAACAGGGCTTCCCTGGCGGCGCAGTGGTTGAGAGTCCGCCTGCCGATGCAAGGGACGCGGGTTCGTGTCCCGGTCCGGGAGGATCCCGCGTGTTGCGGAGCGGCTGGGCCCGTGAGCCATGGCCGCTGAGCCTGCGCGTCTGGAGCCTGTGCTCCGCAGCGGGAGAGGCCACAGCAGCGAGAGGCCCGCGTAACACACACACACACACACACACACACACACACACAAGTTGGTAACAGTTATAGTAAACAAAAACAAAATAATTTCTGAAATGATGACTAAACGTAAGGGCTGTTTAAGTCCAATTTATAGCATTCACTTCCAGAAAATTAAAGTGGGAAGCTGTTTGTAAGCTATTGTTGAAAGCTATTGTTCGCAAGCTATTATTGTGGGTTGAATTGTATCCTTCAAAAAGATATGTTGAAGTTTTAATCCCTGGTACCTATGAATGTGACTTTATTTGGAAATAGGGGCTTTGCAGATGTAATAAGTTGAGATGAGATCATACTGGGTGAGGGTGGGCCCTAACCCAGTATGATTGGTGTTTTTATAAGAAGAGGATGAGAGACACTGAGATAAAGGGCGAAGGCCATGTGATGATGGAGGTAGAGATTGGAGTGATGTGTCTACAAGCCAAGCAATGCCAAGGATTTCTGGCCACCACCAGGAGTTAGGAAAGAGGCATGGAATAGATTCTTCTACCTTGATTTCAGATTTCTAGCCTCCAAAACCACCAGAGACAAAATTTCTATTATTTTAAGCCACCCAGTTTGTGGTAATTTGTTATGACAGTACTAGGAAACTAATATAGCTATTTTAAAAAGAAAACAAAGTATATCCAATATATTTGACATGGAAAAGATGGAGATAGAAATGGTCGAATGATCAGAGGAATACTTAGTTAGGATTTAAATTATGTGCTGTGCTTTCTTATCGCTCTCAATCCCACTGCTAATTCTTTTAATAACAAAATTTCACAATGATTCCTCTACTGTAGTAGCCTGATCAGGGCTAGGCCATGCTGTAGGAACAAATAAACCTCAAAATCTTAATAGCTGAGCATGACAGAGGTTTCGTTCTCAATCATGCAGTGTGCAAGAGGGGCCCATCCGGTGATTCAGAGTCCCTGTGTTGCTCCTCTTGTGATGTCTCCAACTCAGCAAAAGGCTCAGAGGATGAGAGGAGGGCAGAACTGGCCCTCCAGTTCTTCAGCGCTTCATCTAGGAAGTCATACACATTTTTTCTGGTCTCCATTTTATTATCAAGAAATAGTCATATGCCCTTCCTAACTGCAAGGGAGCTAAAAAGTATAGGGGTCACGAGGAGTGTTTGGTGAGAACAACTATCTCTGCTTAATCATAATGGCAAAAGAAAATAGTCTTCAACATCTATGAATATCACACTGTCTTCTCAAAGATTCCAGCTACTCCCTGGTTTTGGTTTCTTTTTATCCTAGTAATAGTCTTTTAAAAGCTTTTTACATATAGGCAGCTATTACACGTCCTTCCATTTCCACAGTGTTACATTTGTCTATGCCAGGACTACTGACAACATTGATAAAGTTCTTCTCTGTCCAAAATCATTCCTTATTTAAACATTCATTAACGTTCAGTTCTAATATGTTTGAAATGTTTATGATGGAGGAGAAGCAGGAGCCTGAGGAGGAGGAGAAGGAAGAGGAGAAGATGAGAGGTAAAAATAAAGAAGAAAAAGGAGAAGGGGGAAGGGGGAGGGGGAGGAGGAGGCGTCCACTAAAGATCTTAGAGTGAAAGAAACATCCTGATATTTTACTTGCATTATTTTTCTGGCAATTGAATAATCAGTTATCAGAATTCAGGAAAAAATTTCATAACAAACTAAAGCTTTACCCAACACTCTTCTTAGACTCATAAAAAATTTATACTCCTCTGTTAGATATCTGTAAGAGTTCAGTGCACAGGTGTCTAGGGTGCCCCCTAACTTCCCCCTAGATTTGTAGGTGCAGCTCATACCGAAGAGTTATTACCCAGCATGTAGATGCTTTATCTGACTCCACCACAAGCCAAACTACCCTTTCATATCAAGCTGGTTGCAATTACTCTTTACAGGATTACATCTGTTTTAGGGATGAGAAATAACGTTAAAAAGCCTTTTACAGAATATACATGCTTAAGTCTCTCAGCAACATTAAGATATGTGTTTGCAAAAGTAATATAAGAATATATTTTGCTATGTGTTTGCAAAAGTAATATAAGAATATATTTTGCTATGTGTTTGCAAAAGTAATATAAGACTATATTTTGCTTGTAAAAAGTTCAAATGTAACCTCACACACGTTAGAATGGCTACCTTAAAAAACAAACAAACAAAATTAGTGTTGGTGAGGATGTGGAGAAATTAGGACCCTTATACACTGTTGATGGGAATATAAAATGGTGCAGCCAGTATGGAAAACGGTATGGCAGTTTCTCAAAAAATTAAAAATAGAATTACCATATGACCCTGCAATTCCACTTTATGGGTATTTATCCAAAAGAATTAAAAGCAGAATCTCAAAGAGATATTTGTACACCTATATTTATAGTAACATTATTCATAATCGATAAAAGGTAGATGCAACCCAAGTGTCCAAGTACAGATGAAAGGATCAACAAAATGTGGCATATACAAACAATGGAATATTATTTAGCCTTAAAAAGAAAGGACATTATGACACATGCTGTGATATAGATGGGCCTTGAGGACATTATGCTAAATGAAGTAAGCCAATCATAAAAGACACATACTGTGTGATTCCATTTATATGAGGTACCTAAAGTTATCAAATTCATAGAGATAGAAAATAGAATTGTGGTTGCCAGGGCCAGGGGAAGGGAGAAGTTATTGTTTAATGGTACAGAGTTTTAGTTTTTCAAGATGAGAAGGGTTTTGGAGATGGATGGTGGTGATGGTTGTACAACAGTATGAATATACTTAAAACTACTGAACTGTACACTTCAAAATGGTTAAAACAGCAAATTTTATATTATGTGTATTTTACCATAGTTAAAAAAATTCACACATGCCTAGTGCTCTACCCAGAGAAAACCACTGTCTTTATTCTTCAGTTGTGAGGTTTTTCTTATGCCTTTACATAAACACATATTCTCATGTAGCAATATATGGTTTATTCTTTGATTAGTTTTGTTTTTCACATAAATACTATCTTACTGCAAATCTTGTTCTGCATGTCCAACAATGTTTAAGTCCTATGATGAGAGATGGCAGAAGAGAATTTCTGGGCCCAAACTGAAGTGACCCTTTATTCCCTTCTCTGCCATGTTCTCTGTGGTCTTAATTTCATTAGACTTAGACTCTCCATCAGTCCTTCACTAATGAGCCATTCTGATGGACTTTTTCATGGTCCATCAGACCTGGGATTTCTACCTTCAACTTCTACCATTTCCATATTGCTTCTCCCAAATTCCCTTTTCTACTGAAGATTATGTGTCTCTATCTACCTAGATAGAATCTATCTATCTATCCATCCATCTAGGGGTATGAGTGGAATGTTGAGCTTCAAAGGTGAAATCACGTCTTTTTACAACTCTTCAAATAGGCTTAGCCTTGAGTCTGTTCTGAATTTATTTTAAAAACCTTTTTGGTGGTGGTGACAGTGGGGGTTAGAGTACAAATATTAGTTTTCCTTCAGGTCTCTAATTTTTAGATATTAGCAATTCACAGTTTCAAGGTTGAGAACATATCATACCCCGAATTTATAATTCTCAGAGGTTACTCAGATATTTTATACTTTAATAATATTATTATTTGTTCTGAGTATTTAGGGTGAACCCAAGATGAAGGATTGGGAAGAAAAGTTTCAAAACCTAAATGCTTAAAAAACCAAGATAGCTTAAATCTTGTTTCTTTTTTCAACGTAAGGAAATTTCCAAATAACAGTGAGATACTCCATATCTAATCCTTATTTAATACTAATATTGTGTCTTAATTAATAAAATATATTATAGATGATATTTTGAACATTTATGCTTATTTTAAAAATTGGTGATCCTTTTCTGAGATAAGTTCAGGAAATTTGACCTTTCTTCTGAGCCCCTCACTCCTTTTGAAGTAGATAAAGACCACTTTGGCAATTAGAAATATTTGGTATAGTAGTCAAGTTCAGGGTTGATAAGGTGTTTTAGTATTCAACAGATATAATGTTATAGTATTACTGGTAAGATTGTGAAACAAATCCCAGTACACTTAAGCTCTGCTAATAAAGATGAAATGGAGAATAAGTATGTATATGCTGAATCTGATTAAGGTTGACATCCAGTTTGAATACATTCATTCTCTAAGGTATAGTTTTGGGTATAAATCATCAACCAAGCAGAAAACGGTGAAGTTGAAAGCAGCAGAACACAAAGACCTGGTGGATTTTAAGGGACTGAGAATGTTCTATGGCTATTGAAGTGGGATCCATAGCTGGTATTTTCCTGTAATTAATAAAGTGGCTAAAGCATTTCCTGGTTAACACACCAGTCTCCCTCCTGTCTCCTTACTCCTGTAGAGCAGTGGTCTTCAAACTCTTTTCTTGGTAAAAAAAAAAAAAAATACATTTAAATTATGACCAGTTCTCTCTAACATACACACACACACACACACACACACACACACACACACACACACACACACACACAATGAAAATGTCATAAAGTGTCTTCAAGCAATACTTAGACTTATTAAATTCAGTGCACGCCAATATTTTAACTCGATATTCTTTATTTTAATACTAGGTTTAACCTACTAATTTGATTTAAATATCCACTCACAGATCGTAAAATCAATTTGAAAAATCCTCCCTAGAGTGTGTCATTTTATATATTTGACTTCACTATGAGAGTAATTGAATGTGTGTTGACTGAGTAATGGATCACTTCATATTTACCTGCATAGACAAGTAAAATGTTTCTATGAGCTCAAAGCTTTGTTCAGGAAATTTGCTTGAAATTCTTTATAAAGGGTTTACCTTATTAGCTCTCTACTAAATGTTGATGTCTGTACACGCTAAGGCAAAGGGAAAGGAAAGCTCTCTTTTTAAAAATTGCATAAGTGTTACAACACCATGAGGAGGATTATCTTTAAGTATGTGCTTATTAATTATCCCAGTAGAGATTAGCAGTCTTCACTTTCATTTACATGGTGACCTTCTAGGAATGAGATATAAAAGTTGTAAGATTGTATTAACAAAAGACTCCTGACAGATTTGAAATTCATAGCTATCACCAATTTTAATACTTAAAATAGTAGTGTATCTTTCTCCAGAACAACTGCAAATTCCTGTCTGCATTATTTTTTATTTATTTATTTATTTTTTTCCGGTACGCGGGCCTCTCACTGTTGTGGCCTCTCCCGCTGTGGAGCACAGGCTCCGGACGCGCAGGCTCAGCGGCCATGGCTCACGGGCCCAGCCGCTCCGCGGCATGTGGGATCTTCCCGGACCGGGGCACGAACCCGTGTCCCCCGCATCGGCAGGCGGATTCTCAACCACTGCGCCACCAGGGAAGCCCTGGAAGCCCCCTGTCTGCATTATTTTTATCATTGGTAGTGTATTTTCTTCAGGAATATGAAGCCAGTAAAATAAGATAAACATTCTATTGGCTCAAGAATGTGGTAAGGTCAGTCTAATGATGCAAAATTTGTAGTCTCATCTAAGCCCATAGATTTAAACATTACACATTACTTCTATGTCAATGAGTCTAAAATACTTATTTCCACATTTGAACTCTTCTGTGAACTCCAGTTCCTAATTTTCAACTGTCCTTTGGATATCCTTATTTACAAAGTATAAATAAGGATATTTATTTATTAAGTTATTAAGGACTTATAACTTAACGTAGTCTAAACTTAACAACTAAGCATTCTCTCTTTGAAGTTCCCCATCCTCTATACCACTCTTCACCCCTCAAATCAACTCTTTTCTCCTTATTTTCTAATTTCTGCTAAGGACACCATTAGTCTTCTAGGTAAGCCCTTAGAGTCATACTAGATCCCTTTCTTTCCTCCTATATTGTATCAGTCATCAAGGCCTTGATTCTATTTCTAGAGTATTTCTTTTACTCTTCTACTTCTTTCAATTCCCATTGCTTACATCCTTATTACCTTTTATCTGAACTATGGCAGTCATCTCTTGAGGTAGTCACTGGTGCTGTTAGTGGATATTTCCCATTCTTCTCCTGGATTCATAGTAGGATTGTACTTGCCCATCCCCTGAAGTTAGGCATAGCTGTATGCAATGTGAACAGAAGTGGCATGTGTTACTCCTAGATGGAGTCCTTTAAAATCCAGTGTACAATTCACCATGCTGTAGAGACAAATGATCTTCCATACAGATGCTTGAGCTCAGAAAATATGCATCAGCGCCCCCTGTGGGCCCCTACATCACATGGAGCAGGAGCAGGGAATAAGTCTCTGTTAGTTTAATCCACTGAGACTTGGGAGTTTCTGTTTATACAACATCCTACCTGTCCTGAGAGATAGTATACCTTAACTGATTTCTCTACTCAAAGTCTCTGCCCCTTCCAATTATTCTCTATCACTGTCAAATTAATCTTTCTAAAATATGTCTAATTATATAAATTCCTTACTAAAATCTTTCAGTATTTCCTGTTATCTTCACTCTGGTCCCCAAATCACATGTATCTCAACTTCCTTTTAAACAACCCTGCTGCTTCTCTACATGCATACACATCAAACACCTTCTACCTCATTTGCTTTTCTGTTCCTCTGATCCAGGATGCCATCCCCTTCTAGTGCGGTCCAAGTACTACCTATTCTTTTTTTTTTTTAACATCTTTATTGGAATATAATTTACAATGGTGTGTTAGTTTCTGCTTTATAACAAAGTGAATCAGTTATACATATGCATATATCCCCATATCTCCTCCCTCTTGCATCTCCCTCCCACCCTCCCTATCCCACCCCTCAACTTGGTCACAAAGCACTGCGCTGACCTCCCTGTGCTATGTGGCTGCTTCCCACTAGCTATCTATTTTACATTTGGTAGTGTATATATGTCCAGGCCACTCTCACATTGTCCCAGCTTACCCTTCCCCCTCCCCCTGTCCTCAAGTCCATTCTCTACATCTGCTTCTTTATTCCTGCCCTGCCCCTACCTATTCTTAAGTAACAGTTCAAATGCCATCATTTCTATGAGGGCTTTTCTGGACTCTTGCATAAAAGGGGCAAGAGATAACTCCCGCATCTTCCCAAGGACTTTGAATCTCCATTATAGCTCTCACACCTCACACTTACCATTCTGAGTAGATTTCTAGTTATTTTCAGGTAGGAAATGTGGCTGCTTCCCACTAGCTATCTATTTTACATTTGGTAGTGTATATATGTCCATGCCACTCTCACATTGTCCCAGCTTACCCTTCCCCCTCCCCCTGTCCTCAAGTCCATTCTCTACATCTGCTTCTTTATTCCTGCCCTGCCCCTACCTATTCTTAAGTAACAGTTCAAATGCCATCATTTCTATGAGGGCTTTTCTGGACTCTTGCATAAAAGGGGCAAGAGATAACTCCCGCATCTTCCCAAGGACTTTGAATCTCCATTATAGCTCTCACACCTCACACTTACCATTCTGAGTAGATTTCTAGTTATTTTCAGGTAGGAAATAGTCTTCTTTCACTTCCATATTATTGCAAATTCTCTTGCATGGTGCCTAGTAAATATCTTAAAATTGAATAAATGAATACATGAAATTAAGGTTACATTTGATTTAAAACTGCCACTTTGCTCTTTAGAAACCGTGTGGTATTGGCAACAACAAGACAAGTGCTGCAATGAATATTTCTTGTTAGAAAAATGTAAATTCCTTGGTAGTATTATCTTTCAAATGATCTTCTTAAAAACGTTTTTTCCTAAGGTCTACTTTGACTTTTACTCTTTTATCTGACTTATTTGACTTTCAAGCATTTCTTTGTGACTCCAGTTTTTAAACAATTTAAACAAATAAAAATTATTTTAGAGAACTTATTTTCAAGCTGTTACTTTCTAAATAGTGCACTTGGTCTGTTACTGTAAAATCTGTTCATATTCATTTTAGATCTATTACTTCATTTTAAAAAATAGCAATCGTTCATTATATTTTTTTCTCAAACTGCTTTAAATGCACCAACCATTTTTTTCTGAGTATATACGGACCTAAGCCAATGAATATTCTTCTATATTGCCCTAATTGTAATTACTAAAAGGAAAAAAAATCTAAAAATTTTTATTCTGCATAATCATACTTAAACATGCCTCTATATTATACTGTAAAAGTAATCTTCACAGTAATAAACAAAAGAACAAGATTAAGTCATTCTTCAATACAAATTCCAAGAGCTTTGCCTCTTCTCTATGGGCCCTTTAGCAATATTCTCACAAGTGGAGCTCTGTGTCATGGACTGCACTTTGCTAATGTGAAATCTTTAGTAGGGGTGACCAGACCTTATGCAAATCTCTCCAGTTGTTGTTTCTTCCAGTAATGATGCCTTGGAGCCTGAGAATCAATCACTCAACAAGTATTTACTGAGAACTTACTGATACTCAGGCCTTAAGCTATTACTAGAGAGAATACCAAGTATGGGATATAATCCCTGCCTCAAGGGCTTATGTTCAAGACAAGACTCACATACATTACAGAGAAATGTACAAGTAAATTATTAAGTTTTAAATTGTACTGTACAGCTTATAAGTGGAAAGAATGGAGTAAAAGGAGAAATCAATATGGAGCATGAACGGTATAGGAGAGAAATCCTTTGTGGAGGCCAGATGTCAGTAGGTGAGTGCTTGCGGAAAGCTTGTGGGATCAGGCAAGGATATCCTTGGAACCTTGTGGGAACTTCAGGATCTCCTGGAATTAAAATTTCTGACTCCAAAGCCAGGCTGCTCATGTTCAAATGACAGCTTCAGCACTTGCAACCTATATGACTTTAGGCCAGTCACTAGAATTCTGTGCCTCAATTCCCTTATCTGTAAAAATGGGATGATTGTAATAATAATAATAATAATAATGATAATAATGCCTGTCTCGTTAAGATGTTATGAGAATCAAATTAAGTAGTAGGAAGAAAAAGTAGTTGGAACAGTGCACAGTATATATCAATAGTATTTATTATTATTACTTAAACTAATGTTTTATGAGGCCTTTACAGTGCGTTTACATGGATTATTTCATTTGATCTTCACCACAATCTTATGAAGAAAGTTTTGTTGTCCCATGTTTTTGGTGAGGAAGCACTTGGATAGGTTAAGCCAGTTAGCATATGGAGGAGCTGGTATACAAACTTCAGGTTTTTTCATCCAGCACAGGAAGCTGAGCACTTCACCACCACATCTGCCTCCCCAGATGAGTATGCATTTAGTGCCTGGATTCCGTGGAAATGAGAAAGGATTAAGGCACTGGACATTAAAATTTCCAACTCAGACTTGGCAGAATATGTCATTTTCAGAAGTATTCCTCCTCCTACTTATTTGTGTTTTGCTTGTTTTTGTCTGTCTTTATTTGTAAACATCTGTTGTGCTTTATTATATACCACAGGGAAATCCCTGGGCGTACCAACATTTGAGAGTAAGCAAAAGAAAAAGAGCCAGCCAAAAGGATAGAATTGTATCAGCTTGACTCCCCAGTGCACTCCATGTCCGGTGGTCTTAATCGCAGTTAATGACTCCTGCTGCTTGATTTGGAAACCTCAGAATGACCCCACTCTTTTCTCTCCACCTGCACAGCTTGTTACATCTTTACAGGACAGACTTCAGTATTTTCTCCCTGTACTTTCACTGCAGACTTTCAACTCATCTTCCTGCTGCTAGCCTTTCCTTATTTTAAGCAATCCTCCACCCTACCCTAAATCCACAGTTATTTTTTAAAAAAAACAAAGGTTCTGCAACTTTTAATTTCTCCTCAATTCCCACTCAGATTTTTCACATGCTCATCACCTGGTCTAGGGAGGCCTTCCTCCACCATTATGCTTGGGAAACTCTCATCTTTTAAGACTCAACAAAAATGTTGCTTTTTCATGAAAATGGACACTCTTCTATCCTCTGGGTAGTAACAGTTTTCTTTTTTGTTCCTGTTTCTAAAATAGCCGTTAGCATAATGTGTTACAATGTTATCTTCCTCACCAGAGGAAAGCAGCACCAAATCAGGCATTTTCTTGTTTCACTTCTGTATCCTTATGCTTGGTATATGGTAGCTATTCAATAAATAGGCATTGAGTGAAAGCGTAAAACCATTGATAACATCCTCACTTGACTGAGTTTTATGAGTCACAACTGCTTCTAATTCATCTAATTAGAAGAGTATCTGATGCACAGTACAAAACTTAAACATATGAATAAACAAATGTTAAATGCCTAATTATTTTAGAGGAAGGCAGAAAAGAAGATTTCAGTATCCAGAAAATTCACTCAGAGATGGCAGATGGGTATCATGGTTACAGGTAGGAAAGCAGAGTCCAAAGTGTAGGCTCATAATCGAGAGCAGAGAGGAACAGGAGGATCAACAAAAAAGAAATGGTCACTCGGGTTGAGTAGAGGCTATAATACCTATCCCTCCATTATCTTATTGACCAACTCCTACTTCTCACAAGATAATTAACTCAAGCACACCTCATCTGGGAAACAAGTGTCTCTTCTTCGCAGGTTCAGCTGCCCTTCCTGATTCTCTCTGAATGCTCTGAGCAAGCCCCCATCATTGTTTTCTAAAAAGACTTCCCCAGTTCTTGCTCGCTCCAGTCCGTTCTCTTCACAGTAGCCAGAGATGTTTGTCATTCCCCTATTTTAAAGTTATAGTGAAGTGATCTGCCATTGTTCCTGTAAGAAACACCAAAAAAGTCTCCACCATTCTTGCCTCTAGCGGATTTTGCCATTATTTGTCAAGTTGCGTCTGTTCATACTAGACTCTTTTGATTTCTTAAATATGTTCTGTTCGCGTCACTGAATTAAAAGTCCTTATCTCTGAGCCTTCCTACTGCTTTAGAAGATCTCCCCCACCTAGCTTATTTATTTCTCGAACTTCAGTTCAAATATCACTTCCTTAGAGAAGTCTTTAAGATTGCCTCCTACCTCCCAAGTAGATCATACGCCCTTATTGGGGGTGCTGTCATTTCCTATGCCTTTCTGTTTTAGCACTCCTCATGGATTATAATGGCTGACTTTTTGAATGAGTTGATGAGTGTCCCTTCTTTCTCTATTGTAAACTTTAAGAGGGAAAAGACTATTTCTGTTTTCCTTACCGTTTCTCTCTCTAATGCTTAGCACATTGTTTGGCACTGATAGACACCCGATAAATATTTGTTGGAATGAATCAATATTGAATGAGGGAATAAACAGATAATGCATTCATGAACGAATAAAGAATGTATCACATTTTTGTGGTAACTATTTTGTTTAACTCCATGGCTAAATCTAGGAGTGCCATATCCTAAAATATAATCTAGAAGCCATGGAAACACAGAGGGTATATTAGCTATGCAGAATGCTATTTTAAATCTTAATGAAAGGTGTGTAGTACTTACAGGGGTACAGAACCACATATTCCATAAAGGAAGAAGTCAAGGGCGATGACATGGAATAAGACTGGGGCTTTTAAGATAAGTTGCCTGAGCAGAAGGTTTTCTTTGGGTGATGGTGGAAAATAAGGCTTGGAGTGGAGCAAGTAAATGGAAAAACTTCAGAGTAATTAAGATGGAATGAATTTATGTCAAACTTTCCATGAACGCTGACTTAATGTCTACTAGTTACCAGCCATTTAATATTAGGTGCTAGAGAAATGGAGGAAAGTAAAATGAGGTGGGAGAGATTTACTGTGAGCTCTTGAAAAGTAAAGTACACCATCAAAGTTTGTGTTAGGAGATTAGTCTGAAAGGTTTTGAGAGACAGATTGGGGATAGGGAGGAAGTTTGTTGAATGAATGAATGAATCAGTAAATCAAATAAATAAATGAGTCATGCATTTTGTGAATATTCTGTGCATCCTCATTCAGTTTGTTTCTCTTTTTTTAAAAATTTATTTATTTTTGGCTGGGTTGGGTCTTCGTTTCTGTGCCAGGGCTTTCTCTAGTTGTGGCAAGTGGGGACCACTCTTCATCGTGGTGCACGGGCCTCTCACTATCGTGGCCTCTCTTGTTGCGGAGCACAGGCTGCAGACGTGCAGGCTCAGTTGTTGTGGCTCACGGGCCTAGTTGCTCCGCGGCATGTGGGATCTACCCGGACCAGGGCTCAAACCCATGTCCCCTGTACTAGCAGGCAGACTCTCAACCACTGTGCCACCAGGGAAGCCCCAGTTTGGTTCTCTTGACTGTAAAATTTGACTTTGTATTTCACTAATCCTTTGGGTCTCTTACATTCATTTTAAGAGATTTTTAAAATATAGTTTACAAGAGTCAAAACAAACAAAAAATACATGACATGCTGAACAAACATGAGCTCAGAACTAAAAAAAAAAATATTAACCAGATGATAAATATGTAAGTGAGAAACATGATAATGAGTTTCATTAACAAGATACACCATTAAAAGCAAACATATTCTTATGCGGTAGATGGTAGTTTTATGCTCTGTGCCCAGTGTGCTGTCATCTACTGACAGTGATTTTTCAAATACACCATGTAGCTAGGGGTCATCACATAACCTATATATACCTCTGTCACTGAGAAGTTCAGAGGCAAAAGATAAAGGAGGACATTGTTGGCCTATGTTTATCGTAGCTTGAAAAGATTATCGCTAGAGAACACTATCCAAATTTAGCAGTGTTTAAAGGTCTTCACCACAAAAGAGCAGCAAAAACAATCTCATTAAAACAAGCTCAGAAAACAATTCCAAGATATATGATTAAGAGCAAACCAAACAACTGAAGCACAAATACTGTGACTTTCCCTTGACTTCTACTTTCACAGCTCCTTATTCGGGTTCTGTTTTGGACAGTAAAATTTGTTCATAGCCATAACTTTTGTGGTTATTCACCCAACCCATCTACTATTTTTCCCCTTTGATTTTTATTGAGTTCTTTTAGGAGAAACTTGAAAAACAATCTTTATCAACAAAGGTTTTCACTCAAGTGCTTTTATTTTATTTTTTTCTCTTTTTTTTGACTTGAATAATATATATATTTTTTATACAGCAGGTTCTTATTAGTCATCAGTTTTATACACATCAGTGTATACAGGTCAATCCCAATCTCCCAACTCATCACACCCCCGCCCCCACCCCCCTGCCACTTTCCCCGCTTGGTGTCCATACGTTTGTTCTCAACATCTGTGTCTCAATTTCTGCCCTGGAAACCAGTTCATCTGTAGCATTTTTCTAGATTCCACATACATGCGTTAATATACGATATTTGTTTTTCTCTTTCTGAACTTACTTCACTCTGTATGACAGTCTCTAGATCCATCCAGGTCTCAACAAATAACCCAATTTCGTTCCTTTTTAGGGCTGAGTAATATTCCACTGTATATATGTACCACATCTTCTTTATCCGTTCATCAGTCGATGGGCATTTAGGTTGCTTCCAACACCTGGCTATTGTAAATAGTGCTGCAGTGAACATTGGGGTGTATGTGTCATTTTGAATTACGGTTTTCTCTGGTTATATGCCCTGTAGTGCGATTGCAAAATCATATAGTAATTCTATTTTTAGATTTCTAAGGAACCTCCATACTGTTTCCCATAGTGGCTGTATCAATTTACTTTCCCACCAACAGTGCAAGAGGGTTCCCTTTTCTCCACACCCTCTCCAGCATTTGTTTTTTGTAGATTTTCTGATGATGCCTATTCTAACCGGTGTGAGGTGATACCATTGTAGTTTTCATTTGCATTTCTCTCATAATTAGTGATGTTGAGCAGTTTTTCATGTGCTTCTTGGCCGTCTGTATGTCTTCTTTGGAGAAATGACTCTTTAGGTCTTCTGCCCATTTTTGGATTGGGTTGTTTGTTTTTTTAATATTGAGCTGCATGAGTTGTTTATATATTTTGGAGTTTAATCCTTTGTCCGTTGATTGGTTGGCAAATATTTCCTCCTATTCTGAGGGTTATCTTTTCCTCTTGTTTATGGTTTCCTTTGCTGTGCAAAGGCTTTGAAGTTTCATTAGGTCCCATTTGTTTATTTTTGTTTTTATTTCCATTACTCTAGGAGGTGGATCAAAAAAGATCTTGCTGTGATTCATGTCAAAGGGTGTTCTTCCTATGTTTTCCTCTATGAGTTTTACAGTGTCTGGTCTTATATTTAGGTCTCTAATCCATTTTGAGTTTATTTTTGTGTATGGTGTTAGGGAGTGTTCTAATTTCATTCTTTTACATGTAGCTGTCCAGTTTTCCCAGCACCACTTATTGAAGAGACTGTCTTTTCTCCATTGTATATCCTTGCCTCCTTTGTAATAGATTAGTTGACAATAGGTGCGTGGGTTTATCTCAGGGCTTTCTATCCTGTTCCATTGATCTATATTTCTGTTTTTGTGCCAGTACCATATTGTCTTAACTACTGTAGCTTTGTAGTATAGCCTGAAGTCAGGGAGTCTGATTGTTCCAGCTCAGTTTTTTTTCCATCAAGACTGCTTTGGCTTTTCAGGGTCTTTTGTATCTCCATACAAATTTTAAGATTTTTTGTTCTAG
>NC_041223.1:34207304-34208396 GCF_002837175.3 Physeter macrocephalus | reverse complement strand
CTTTTGTTTGTTGGAAGATTTTTAATCACAGTTTCAATTTCAGGGCTTGTGATTGGTCTCTTCATATTTTCTATTTCTTCCTGGTTCAGTCTTGGCAGGTTGTGCGTTTCTAAGAGTTGTCCATTTCTTCCTGGTTGTCCATTTTATTGGCATAGAGTTGCTTGTAGTAGTTTCTTAGGATGCTTTGTATTTTTGCGATGTCTGTTGTAACTTCTGCTTTTTCATTTCTAATTTTACTGATTTGAGTCCTCTCCCTCTTTTTCTTGATGAGTCTGCCTAATGGTTTATCAATTTTGTTTATCTTCTCAAAGAACCAGCTTTTAGTCTTATTGAGCTTTGCTATTTTCTTTGTTTCTATTTCATTTATTTCTGCTCTGATCTTTATGATTTCTTTCCTTCTGCTCACTTTGGGTTTTGTTTGCTCTTCTTTCTCTAGTTCCTTTAGGTGTAAGGTTAGATTGTTTATTTGAGATTTTTCTTGTTTTTTGAGGTAGGCTTGTATAGCTATTAACTTCCCTCTTAGAACTGCTTTTGCTGCATTCCATAGGTTTTGATTCGTCATGTTTTCATTGTCATTTGTCTCTAGGTATTTTCTGATTTCCTCCTCGATTTCTTCAGTGTTCTCTTGGTTATTTAGTAACGTATTTTTTAGCCTCCATGTGTTGTTGTTTTTTTTTTACGTTTTTTTCCCTGTAATTCATTTCTAATCACACAGCATTGTGGTCAGAAAAGATGCTTGATATGACTTCAATTTTCTTAATTTACTGAGGTTTGATTTGTGACCCAAGATGTTATCTATTCTGGAGAATGTTCTGTGTGCACTTGAGAAGAAAGTGTATTCTGCCACTTTTGGGTGGAATGTCCTATACATATCAATTAAATCTGTCTGGTCTATTGTGTCATTTAAAGCTTCTGTTTCCTTATTTATTTTCATTTTGGATGATCTGTCCATTGGTGTAAGTGCGGTGTTAAAGTCCCCCACTATTATTGTGTGACTGTCGATTTCCTCTTTTATAGCTGTTAGCAGTTGCCTTATGTACTGAGGTGCTCCTATGTTGGGTGCATATATATTTATAATTGTTATATCTTCTT
>NC_041223.1:34203418-34207111 GCF_002837175.3 Physeter macrocephalus | reverse complement strand
TGTATCCATTCAGCAAGCCTGTGTCTTTTGGTTGGAGCATTTAATCCATTCACGTTTAGGGTAATTATCGATATGTATGTTCCTATGGCCATTTTCTTAATTGTTTTGGGTTTGTTTTTGTAGGTTCTTTTCTTCTCCTGTGTTTCCCACTTAGAGAAGTTCCTTTAGCGTTTGTTGTAGAGTGGGTTTGGTGGTGCTGAATTCTGTTAGCTTTTGCTTGTCTGTAAAGCTTTTGATTCCTCCGTCCAATCTGACTGAGATCCTTGCCGGATAGAGTAATCTTGGTTGTAGGTTCTTCCCTTTCATCACTTTAAGTATATCATGGTGCTCCCATCTGGCTTGTAGAGTTTCTGCTGAGAAATCAGCTGTTAACCTTATGGGAGTTCCCTTGTATGTTATTTGTCATTTTTCCCTTGCTGCTTTCAATAATTTGTCTTTAATTTTTGCCAGTTTGATTACTATGTGTCTCAGTGTGTTTCTTCTTGGATTTATCCTGTATAGGACTCTCTGCACTTCCTGGACTTGGGTGTCTATTTCCTTTCCCACGTTCAGGTAGTTTTCTATTATAATCTCTTCAAATATTTTCTCTGTTCCTTTCTCTCTCTCTTCTTCTGGGACCCCTATAATGCGAATGTTGTTGCGTTTAATGTTGTCCCAGATGTCTCTTAGGCTGTCTTTATTCCTTTTCATTCTTTTTTCTTTATTCTGTTCCACAGCAGTGAATTCCACTGTTCTGTCTTCCAGGTCACTTATCCGTTCTTCTGCCTCAGTTATTCTGCTGTTGATTCCTTGTAGTGTAGTTTTCATTTCAGTTATTGTATTGTTCATCTCTGTTTGTTTGTTCTTCAGTTCTTCTAGGTCTTTGTTAAACATTTCTTGCATCTTCTCGATCTTAGCCTCCATTCTTTTTCCGAGGTCCTGGATCATCTTCACTATCATTATTCTGAATTCTTTTTCTGGAAGGTTGCCTATCTCCACTTCATTTAGTTCTTTTTCTGGGGTTTTGTCTTGTTCCTTCATCTGGTACATGGCCCTGTGCCTTTTTATCTTCTCTACCTTTCTGTGAATGTGATTTTTGTTTCACAGGCTGCAGGATTGTAGTTCTTCTTGCTTCTGCTGTCTGCCATCTGGTGAATGAGGCTATCTAAGAGGCTTATGCAGGTTTCCTGATGGGAGGGACTAGTTGTGGGTAGAGCTGACTGTTGCTCTGGTGGGCGGAGCTCAGTAAAAGTTTAATCCACTTGACTGCTGATGGGTGGGGTGGGTTCCCTCCCTGTTGGTTGTTTGGCCTGAGGCAATCCAACATTGGAGTCTACCTGTGCTCTTTGGTGGTGCTAATGGCGGTCTCTGGGAGGGCTCACGCCAAGTAGTACTTCCCAGAACTTCTGCTGCCAGTGTCCTGTCCCCATGGTGAGCCACAGCCACTCCCCGCTTCCGCAGGAGACCCTCCAGCACTAGCAGGTATGTCTGGTTCAGTCTCCCCTGGGGTCACTGCTCCTTCCCCTGGGTCCCAATGCACACACCACTTTATGTGTGCCCTCCAAGAGTGGAGTTTCTGTTTCCCCCAGTTCTGTCGAAGTCCTGCAATCAAATCCCACTAGGCTTCAAAGTCTGATTTTCTAGGAATTCCTCCTCCTGTTGCCAGACCCCCAGGTTGGGAAGCCTGACATGGGGCTCAGAACGTTCACTCCAGTTGGTGAACTTCTGTGGTATAAGTGTTCTCCAGTCTGTGATTCACCCACCCAGCAGTTATGGGACTTGATTTTAGTGTGATTGCACGCCTCCTACTGTCTCACTGTGGTTTCTCCTTTGTCCTTGGACGTGGGGTATCTTCTTTGGTGAGTTCCAGTGTCCTCCTGTCGATGATTGTCCAGCAGCTAGTTGTGATCCTGGTGCTCTCGCAAGAGGGAGTGAGAGCAGGTCCTTCTGCTCCGCCATCTTGGTTCCAAATCCTCAAGTGCTTTTAAAGTAACATACGTTTATAATACCATTTAAAAGTGTCTGTTCCATTGTCATTTAAGTTACTGTTTATTGAAACTTCTGAAGACTAAAGAAATCCTTTTCTTCCAGCTCAGTTTAAAAGAAAAAGTAATAAAATATGGACAGCACCCAGAAACATTGTATAAATTATTATCTTTTTAATTTAATTTTTAAAATTATTAGTTGACTCATTTAAATGGGTTCTAAAAGTTTTTGTGTGTGTCTGAACACTGTTGTCATGGAGAGTAAAAATTTTTTTTTCAGTTGTATATACTGAGAATGGCAGATTTCTTCAAGTTGATGCTTCTGTGGAATAAAAATATTAGTTTCTGAGACACCATCGTAAAGCAATTATACTCCAAAAAAGATGTTAAAAAAAATTAGTTTCTGTAGAGTCCTGTAGACTAAGCCGACAAGTTGATATTTTATATACTCCAGAAAAGATGTTAAAAAAAAATTAGTTACGGGCTTCCCTGGTGGCGCAGTGGTTGAGAGTCCGCCTGCCAATGCTATTTTATAGAATTTTTTTAAAAGCTTAGTTAATGAAGATATGTCTTAATGGGATTCTCAATATGTAGTATTATTTGGATAACATTTTTGAAAAATCACATATTTTTTACCTGTGTATTAATGGAGCATATTGAACAAATATCAGGTCCATTGGTAACTGCCTTGGTTGCAGTTAAGCCGAAGTACTTAACAGAGGGAACTCACTTGGGGTGGCAGGACTGATTGCAAGGTTGGCTGAAAGACTGTTCTAGAGACCTGTGGGCAATGTGCTTACTGGATGAGGAAGAGTGCCATTTGTGCAAGCTGCTCTATAGGGCTCTCATTGTCATGAATTTCTACACACGCTAATATATATTTTTTAAACACAAACTATTTATTTATTTATTTATTAACATCTTTATTGGAGTATAATTGCTTTACAATGGTGTGTTAGTTTCTGCTTTACAACAAAGTGAATTAGTTATACAGATACATATGTTCCCATAGCTCTTCACTCTTGCGTCTCCCTCCCTCCCACCCTCCCTATCCCACCCCTCTAGGTGGTCACAAACCACCTAGCTGATCTCCCTCTGCCATGCGGCTGCTTCCCACTAGCTATCCACCCTACGTTTGGTAGTGTATATATGTCCATGCCACTCTCTCACTTCGTCACAGCTTACCCTTCCCCCTCCCCATATCCTCAAGTCCATGCTCTAGTAGGTCTGTGTTTTATTCCCGTCCTACCCCTAGGCTCTTCATGACATTTTTTTTTCTTAGATTCCATATATATGTGTTAGCATACGGTGTTTGTTTCTTCCTTCTTACTTACTTCACTCTGTATGACAGACTATAGGTCCATCCACCTCACTACAAATAACTAAATTTCGTTTCTTTTTATGGCTGAGTAATGTTCTGTTGTATACATGTGCCACATCTACTTTATCCGTTCATCTGTTGGTGGACACTTAGGTTGCTTCCATGTCCTGGCTATTGTAAATAGAGCTGCAGTGAACATTTTGGTACAAAACTGTTTTTGAATTATGGTTTTCTCAAGGTATATGCCCAGCAGTGGGATTGCTGGGTCGTATGGTAGCTATATTTTTAGTTTTTTAAGGAACCTCCATACTGTTCTCCATAGTGGCTGTATCAGTTTACATTCCCACAAACAGTGCAAGAGTGTTCCCTTTTCTCCACACCCTCTCCAGCATTTATTGTTTATAGATT
>NC_041223.1:34200946-34203034 GCF_002837175.3 Physeter macrocephalus | reverse complement strand
TAATTTTTTTTTTTTTTTTTTTTTTTTTTTTTTTGCGGTGCGTGGGCCTCTCACTGCTGCGGCCTCTCCCGTTGCAGAACACAGGCTCTGGACGTGCAGTCTCAGTGGCCATGGCTCACAGACCCAGCCACTCTGCGGCATGTGGGATCTTCGCAGACCGGGGCACGAACCCACGTCCCCTGCATCGACAGGCGGACTCTCAACCACTGCACCACCAGGGAAGCTGCTCATTGTAGTTTTGATTTGCATTTCTCTAATGATTAATGATGTTGAGCATTCTTTCATGTGTTTGTTGGCAATCTGTATATCTTCTTTGGAGAATTGTCTATTTAGGTCTTCTGCCCATTTTTGGATTCGGTTTTTTGTTTTTTTGTTATTGAGCCGCATGAGTTGCTTGAAAATTTTGGAGATTAATCCTGTGTCACTTGCTTCATTTGCAACTATTTTCTCCCATTCTGAGGGTTGTCTTTTGGTCTTGTTTATGGTATCCTTTGCTGTGCAAAAGCTTTTAAGTTTCATTAGGTCCCATTTGTTTATTTTTGGTTTTATTTCCATTTCTCTAGGAGGTGGGTCAAAAAGAATCTTGCTGTGATTTATGTCATAGAGTGTTCTGCCTATGTTTTCCTCTAAGAGTTTGATAGTGTCTGGCCTTACATTTAGGTCTTTAACCCACTTTGAGTTTATTTTTGTGTATGGTGTTAAGGAATGTTCTAATTTCATACTATTACATGTATCTGTCCAGTTTTCCCAACACCACTTATTGAAGAGGCTGTCTTTTCTCCATTGTATATTCTTGCCTCCTTTATCAAAAATACGGTGACCATATGTGTGTGGGTTTACCTCTGGGCTTTCTATCCTGTTCCATTGATCTGTATTTCGGTTTTTGTGCCTGTACCTTACTGTCTTGATTCCTGTAACTTTGTAGTATAGTCGGAAGTCAGGGAGCCTGACTCCTTCAGCTCCATTTTTCGTTCTCAAGATTGCTTTGGCTCTTCGGGGTCTTTTGTGTTTCCATACAAATTGTGAAATTTTTTCTTCTAGTTGCTATTTGGGGTCTTTTGTGTTTCCATACAAATTGTGAAATTTTTTTTTCTAGTTCTGTAAAAAATGCTAGTGGTAGTTTGATAGGGATTGCATTGAATCTGTAGATTGCTTTGGGTAGTAGAGTCATTTTCACAATGTTGATTCTTCCAATCCAAGAACATGGTATATTTCTCCACCTATTTGTATCATCTTTAATTTCTTTCATCAGTGTCTTATAGTTTTCTGCATACAAGTTTTTTGTCTCCTTAGGTAGGTTTATTCCTAGATATTTTATTCTTTTTGTTGCAATGGTAAATGGGAGTGTTTTCTTAATTTCACTCTCAGATTTTTCATCATTAGTGTATAAGAATGCCAGAGATTTCTGTGCATTAATTTTGTATCCTGCTACTTTGCCAAATTCATTGATTAGCTCTAGTAGTTTTCTGGTAGCATCCTTAGGATTCTCTATGTATAATATCATGTCATCTGCAAATAGTGACAGCTTTACTTCTTCTTTTCCTATTTGGATTCCTTTTATTTCTTTTTTTTTCTCTGATTGCTGTGGCTAGAACTTCCAAAACTATGTTGAATAAGAGTGGTGAGAGTGGGCAACCTTGTCTTGTTCCTGATCTTAGTGGAAATGGTTTCAGTTTTTCACCATTGAGGATGATGTTGGCTGTGGGTTTGTCATATATGGCCTTTATTATGTTGAGGAAAGTTCCCTCTATGCCTACTTTCTGCAGGGTTTTTATCATAAATGGGTGTGGAATTTTGTCAGAATCTTTCTCTGCATCTATTGAGATGATCATATGGTTTTTCTCTTTCAGTTTCTTGATATGGTATATCACTTTGATTGATTTGCGTATATTGAAGAATCCTTGAATTCCTGGAATAAACCCCACTTGATCATGGTGTATGATCATTTTATTTTATTTTATTTTATTTATTTATTTTTTGCAGTACGCAGGCCTCTCACTGCTGTGGCTTCTCCCGTTGCGGAGCACAGGCTCCGGACACACAGGCCCAGCGGCCATGGCTCACAGGCCCAGCCGCTCCGCGGCACGT
>NC_041223.1:34198301-34200718 GCF_002837175.3 Physeter macrocephalus | reverse complement strand
TAGTATTTTGTTGAGGATTTTTGCATCTATGTTCATCAGTGATATTGGCCTGTAGTTTTCTTTCTTTGTGACGTCTTTGTCTGGCTTTGGTATCAGGGTGCTGGTGGTCTCATAGAATGAGTTTGGGAGTGTTCCTCCCTCTGCTGTCTTTGGAAGAGTTTGCGAAGGATAGGTGTTAGCTCTTCTCTAAATGTTTGATAGAATTCGCCTGTGAAGCCATCTGGTCCTGGGCTTTTGTTTGTGGAAGATTTTTAATCACAGTTTCAATTTCCTTGCTTTTGATTGTTCTGTTCATATTTTCTATTTCTTCCTGGTTCAGTCTCGGCAGGTTGTGCATTTCTAAGAATTTGTCTATTTTTCCAGGTTGTCCATTTTATTGGCATAGTGTTGCTTGTAGTAATCTCTAATCTTTTGTATTTCTATAGTGTCCGTTGTTACTTCTCCTTTTTCATTTTAAATTCTATTGATTTGAGTCTTCTCCCTTTTTTTCTTGATGAGTCTGGCTAATGGTTTATCAAGTTTGTTTATCTTCTCAAAGAACCAGCTTTTAGTTTTATTGATCTTTGCTGTCGTTTCCTTCATTTCTTTTTCATTTATTTCTGATCTGTATGTTTTCTTTCCTTCTGCTAAATTTGGGGTTTTTTTGTTCTTCTTTCTCTAATTGCTTTAGGTGCAAGGTTAGGTTGTTTATTTGAGATGTTTCCTGTTTCTTAATGTAGGGTTGTATTGCTGTAATCTTCCCTCTTAGAACTGCTTTTGCTGTATCCCATAGGTTTTGAGCCGTTGTGTCTCCATTGTCATTTGTTTCTAGGTATTTTTTTGATTTCTTCTTTGATTTCTTCAGTGATAACTTCATTATTAAGTAGTGTATTGTTTAGCCACCATGTGTTGCTATGTTGGGTGCATAAATATTTACAATTGTTATATCTTCTTCATGGATCGATCCCTTGATCATTATATAGTGTCCTTCTTTGTCTCTTGTTATAGTTTTTACTTTAAAGTCTATTTTGTCTGATATGAGAATTGCTACTCCAGCTTTCTTCTGATTTCCATTTGCATGGAATATCTTTTTCCATCCCCTCACTTTCAGTCTGTATGTGTCCCTAGGTCTGAAGTGGGTCTCTTGTAGACAGCATATATATGGGTCTTGTTTTTGTTTCCATTCAGCCAGTCTGTGTCTTTTGGTGGGAGCATTTAATCCATTTACATTTAAGGTAATTATCGATATGTATGGTTCTATTACCATTTACTGAATTGTTTCGGGTTGTTCTTGTAGGTCTTTTCCTTCTCTTGTGTTTCTTGCCTAGAGAAGTTCCTTTAGCATTTGTTGTAAAGCTGGTTTGGTGGTGCTGAACTCTCTCAGCTTTTGCTTGTCTGTAAAGGTTTTAATTTCTCCATCAAATCTGAATGAGATCCTTGCTGGGTAGAGTAATCTTGGTTGTAGGTTTTTTTCCTTCATCACTTTAAATATGTCCTGCCACTCCCTTCTGGCTTGGAGAGTTTCTGCTGAAAGATCCGATGTTAACCTTATGGGGATTCCTTTGTGTGTTATTTGTTGTTTTTCCCTTGCTGCTTTTAATATGTTTTCTTTGTATTTAATTTTTGACAGTTTGATTATTATGTGTCTTGGCGTGTTTCTCCTTGGGTTTATCCTGTATGGGACTCTCTGTGCTTCCTGGACTTGATTGACTATTTTCTTTCCTATATTAGGGAAGTTTTCAACTATAATCTCTTCAAATATTTTCTCAGTCCCTTTCTTTTTCTCTTCTTCTTCTGGGACTCCTATAATTCGAATGTTGGTGCGTTTAATGTTGTCCCAGAGGTCTCTGAGACTGTCCTCAGTTCTTTTCATTCTTTTTTCTTTATTCTGCTCTGCAGTAGTTATTTCCACTATTTTATCTTCCAGGTCACTTATCCGTTCTTCTGCCTCAGTTATTCTGCTATTGATCCCATCTAGAGTATTTTTAATTTCATTTATTGCGTTGTTCATCGTTGCATGCTTCCTCTTTAGTTCTTCTAGGTCCTTGTTAAATGTTTCTTGATTTTGTCTATTTCCAAGATTTTGGATCATCTTTACTATCATTATTCTGAATTCTTTTTCAGGTAGGTTGCCTATTACCTCTTCATTTGTTAGGTGTGGTGGGTTTTTACCTTGCTCCTTCATCTGCTGTGTGTTTTCCTGTCTTTTCATTTTGCTTATCTTATTGTGTTTGGGGTCTCCTTTTCGCAGGCTGCAGGTTCGTAGTTCCCATTGTTTTTGGTGTCTGTCCCCAGTGGCTAAGGTTGGTTCAGTGTGTTGAGTAGGTTTCCTGGTTGAGTGGACTAGTGCCTGTGTTCTGCTGGATGAGGCTGGATCTTGTCTTTCTGGTGGGCAGGTCCACATCTGGTGGTGTGTTTTGGGGTGTCTGTAGCCTTAT
>NC_041223.1:34187824-34198235 GCF_002837175.3 Physeter macrocephalus | reverse complement strand
CTGGGTCTTGGTGTTGAGATGGAGATCTCTGGGAGATTTTCGCCGTTTGATATTACGTGGAGCTGGGAGGTCTCTTGTGGACCAGTGTCCTGAAGTTGGTTCTGCCACATCAGAGGCACAGCCCTGACGCCTGGCTGGAGCACCAAGAGCCTTTAATACACACAGCTTTCATGCTGCCGTAGTCTCAAAGCTCCCACCCCTGCTCTATTTATTTATTTTTAACCTCTTTTTGGAGTATAATTGCTTTACAATGGTGTGTTGGTTTCTGCTTTATAACAAAGTGAATCAGGTATACATATATCCCCATATCTCCTCCCTCATGCTTCTCCCTCCCACCCTCCCTATCCCACCCCTCTAGGTACAAACTATTTATTTTTAAGGCATAGTTTTTATTTTGGTGTGATTAGAGAATGTGTCTTAGACATTTCTACTTTTTGGAAGTGACTATGATTTTCATTGTGGGCTTGTATATAATACATTTTTCTGTGTGACTAGGAAATGATGAGCGTTCATAAGTTTTTTTCTGCTCACTTATCAGAGAAAATTAGTGGAAATAATATTAAATAGAAATAATATTAAATATTATTAAAATGGAAAATAGAAATAATATTAAAAAGAAATCACCAAATACTTCTCATGAATAATGTATAAGAAAACAGTTATATGGTAAAGATAAAGAAGAGGAGGAGAAGCATATCTACCTTGTGAGAGTATGTCAAATGAGAGGCTTTTTGGATAGGAGGCACCTTGTGAAGAAAGAGCCACTGACTTTAATAAAGATTTAGAGAGACAACTTATAAAATATATTTATGGTGGCAAGTTCTTTAGGTACATATATGTATGACGAAATCAAGATCTCGGAAGATCGTCAAAGGTTAGAGTGATACATCCATTATGATGGACTTCTCTAGTACTCTGTCATACCCCTTGTGATTTGTCCTCTGAACTTGATAGTTTTATACTGCATGGGAACTCATATATATAGTCTTAGGAGATTTAGTGAACAGGAAATTCATTAGGTGTCAGACCTCTGATAAGATTACACAATAGCTAATGGAATCTTACATGATTTCAAGAGATAAATTTTCTCAAATAGTGGCTTATGATTCACCTGAGTCCAAATTACCAAGGGTTTGAAAATGCACATTCAAGCGAGCCTACCCAGATTAAATGAAATAACCAGCATCTCTGGATTTGGGTCCAGTAATTTGCATGTTTACCAAAATCCTTATACATACCCCTAAATTTGCAGCCCACTGATTTAAAATAGAAAAGTGATAGCTCTGATCTATCTTTTGTTTGCTGAGTTAAATCTGAAGACATAAATTTCAGATCCCATACCTCAGAGGCATATAGGAAAGCAGTTTACTTTTTGAGGAAAGAGTGGATATTGAAATGAAGGCCCATATGAGTAATGCCTGGGGTGATGGCAAGTATTTATCATATACCAGAGCAGGCTCAGAAAAGGTATACTAGTTGTCTTCAAACATTTGAGAGAATATCAGTAAGAAGAAGTATATTCATAAGTGGGCCTCACTTACCTAAACATTTTTATTAACTGTGAGATGACTCAGAGCCCTAAAAAAAACCTAGATCCTTTCAACCTAGATCCTTTCACTGAAGACTTTAGGGAGGAGGTATGATTTTATAATGTTCACTCATTGTATTTGTGGTGAAGCTGGGAATGCTCTCAATAAATACTTATGGAATAAAAAAAAATTAAAAATGCATTTTAGTTGATGTAACTGTGCCTTTTTCCTCTAATGATTGTTCAAATTTTAATACCAAGACTTATGAAAAATTTTATGTCAGTAAGATACATTTGCTACAGCAAGCTTCTCCCTTCTGGCCTTTTTTTTTTTTCTTTTTGTGGTACGTGGGCTTCTTACTGCCGTGGCCTCTCCCATTGTGGAGCACAGGCTCTGGACACACAAGCTCAGTGGCCATGGCTCACGGGTCCAGCCGCTCCGTGGCACGTGGGATCCTCCTGGACCGGGGCATGAACCCGTGTCCCCTGCATCGGCAGGCGGACTCCCAACCACTGCGCCACCAGGGAAGCCCCCTTCTGGACTTTTTAATCAGCATCGCTGCCATCAGACTGACCAACCAGTTTGCCTGCTATTCCATTTGATCCATGTCACACTAATTCAGCAAGTGGAGAAAAGCTGCTGTTATTATTTCATTTCTCCTTCTGTCATAGCATCTAGGTGCTAATAACTGGGGATAGGCATGTTACCAAAAAGAGTTTTTATGATAGCTTGAACTCTAATCCCAACTCATTTCCCACAAAAGAAAAAGTTGAGTGTAAATTTCAATAGTGAAATATAGATTAAATATTTGGAGTTGGTAATTTTAAATTGTGTTTTTTTTAAGTGACAGTTCTGGATGTGTGAGGGCTTTGTGTATATACAATCATATTTTGGGACAATTAGGTTCTTTGGTGTGGTGGACACCAAGGTTCCCAACCCTGGGGTTGCATGTCCTGTATAATCACTTCCTGTTGAGTGTGAGTGGGACCTGTGAAGATGATGGGATATCAATTTCATAATTAAGTTCCATTTTATGACAAAGTAGAAGGGGCAATTTGAGGTATACTTCAGATCTCTAACTAGATTACTTTGAATTAATCAAAAGGGGGATTATCCTAAGAGGGCCTGACCTGATCAAATGAGCTTTTAAAAGAGCACCTAGAAGTCAGAGAGATTCCTGTGCTGGCCTTGTAGAAGCAAATAGCCTGGTTGTAGGAGGGTCACATGGCAGGGAACTTTGGGGGCCTCTAGGAGCTGAGAGCAGCCCCTGGTTGATAACCAGCAAGAAACCACAACTGGATTGCAGCTTTGTGAGACCCTAAGCAGAGGACCAATCTAAGCAATGCCAACTCCTGTCCCACAGAAATTGTGTGATAGTAAATGCATGTTGTTTTAAGTCATGAGGTTTTTGGTAATTTATTATGCAGCAGTAGAAATCAAGATTAAAAAGATAATACTACAAATCAACAGTCCCGTACTCAAACACTGAATATTTTCTTTACAATACATATAACTTCTATTTATTTATTCTATAATTATTGATTTAAAAGAGGATTCAATGATAACAGAATAGAAAAGTTTGAATAATTATACTTCTTTTTTTTAGCTTTATCTACAAGTTATCATCCAGTTTTGACATTGCCTTTTTAATTCTCAAGTTGTAAACTGCTGAAAGTTGAGATTTTCCTACTAATAATTCTGTTAACATTTGATAAATATGTCTCATTGGATACAAAAATTAAACTACTTAAGAAGGTTGAGAGATTTACTGTTTAACCATGGAAAAAAGGAAAATAGAATGATAATTTATATTTTCCCCTACTTCATGAACATGAAATATTAATTTAATGGTCTTCACCTTCTATGGCTTGTTAAATTGTTTGCTATCTATCTGGAAAATAAAACTTTATACCATAGATAGCTTTTCCAGATGCAAACCCATCAACTTTGTTTATTCATTTGCTCATCAGTCTTTGATTAGCTATCTATCCTGTGTTAGGGAGATATTTATAGATGTTGAGTTTTATAATGCAAAATTAGAGCACATCCTTTGTAAAAGAAAAAAGAATTACCCTTTTATATTAATAGTAATAATAATATTTAGCATTGTCAGATACCTTTTATGTACTGTCCTAGATTAGTCATTGCTAGAATTATATAGGATAGGTAGTTTCTCTTATGTTAGTCTTCAGTTGCAGGTGATGGAATTAAAAATTTAGCCTCTATTGACAACTCTTGGTATTTTGTCCAGAGAGTGCAAAGGAGACCTGACTTAACCACCTGTTGATGAGGGCTTGCAGTTGCTTCATTGGGGCTCTCCCCTCTCTCCTTTCAGTTTTCCTTTTTGTTGTCTTTAATTTCATTCGGGCTCTCTCTACAAGGTGCCTAAGTTACAGTGTTAGGTGGTCCTCAGCACTTTAAATCTCAGAAGGAGAAAGTCTTCCTACTTCCGGGCTCTGATTAGCTTGCATGGTTCACGTGTCCAACCATGTGTTCATAGGGGCCAAGATACCTGGCCAGCTTAGGTCACATTTCCCTGAGTATCAGATAGGTGAAAATGCCTGATACGTATTCTAGAACTAGTCAATATCAGCTGGGATTGGAATCCATGCTCCTTCCAAAAGATCACCGTGTCTTTGCTTAAAGTACTTTTCAATTGAGACTGCTTCCTGGTTTGTTTCTTTAATTTTGTGTGAAAGCCTATTATTCTGTTTTTCATGTAAAAGCAATAAAAAGGCCCTGTAATATTTTCTTCTCACAAAGAAACTAGCTTTTACACAGAGTGGATTTCACTAGTAGATCTAATCTTTAAGGAAGAAAAACATTGTTTTTATAAAATATTAGAATATCCTTTAATATTTAATGCCTCCTGGATTCTGACATACTTGACAGCCTGTATCATCCATTTCCCAACCTCCAAATATGCCTCTTGTTAAAAAAAATACTCCACAACAAACCTGTGTCTGTAGTATGTATGCTTGTGCATATGAATGTGTATGCAGATGGATGTGTGTGTATGTGTGTCAGTATGTGTGTATGCATTGTGGTATGCATGAGAGGTGCAAGGAGAAGAGAGAAAAAGTATGATATTAGCTTATTGAGGTTCTCTGATAATTTTGTTGAATGTTTCTTTTTTCCTTTCTTCCAAACTGATAAAAGGATGACTTGGGATGTGCTGTTTAAAGGAGATAAACTTGCTCCCCGCCACCCCACCTTTTCTGAGGACAATTTTAAAAGAATTTCATTTCTCAGATGTTTCTAGTCAAAATGACAAACCTGCAAAGTACATTTGCATTATTCTAGGTATATCTTATTGGTAATATCCTTTAAATGTTGAATCCCAGCTGATTTTTCTTGATCTTCAAAAAGTTCAGGGACCAAATTATATCCTGCAGATTTTTTGTTATTGTTTTGCTAAATTTCATGTTTCATCTCTTATGCTTTAGTTCTACAAGAATGTTAGATCAAGATTGTTTGAAGTAGACTTGAATCCTAAAGTTTGACTCCTAGACCAGTGGATTATTTCCTAGTTTTAAAAAATGTAGTATGCATGTTAAAGATTTTATTTTGAGTGCCAGTGTGTTGTCATTTTTAGGAGCAGAACACATTTTTCAAAGAAAGAAATATGAACTTCATAATGATGATTTATTACTCTTGAAGGTGGCTCTTTAGCTGTTATAAAACAGGAAGAAACATCATGGAACATTAAAATACAATATCTATAGTAAGAGTACCATACCATTAAATAAAGTGAAGACGTGAATATTTAAATTAGGATGTGTTTTTTATATTATATTATTTCAGGAGGAAATTGCAAGCTCTGGAAATTCTTTGTGTCTGAGTGAAGGAAGATTCTGGTTTTTATAGCTCTTTTAAAGGAATATCTGTATCAGCAAAAGATTGCTAACAGTCATCGTATTTGATTTTATTTAATATTTCTTAAACACATACAGTTGTTTTTATGAAAGAGGGGTTTGTTGGCATTTTACATTACCAATTCCTTGATGTAATTTTTACTCTCAGTGCTGACCTGTTATATGGGATAAATCTATACCACAGCAAAGCTCTGTTGTTCTCAAGTACATAGCCAGATATGACACATTTGAATGAAAAAATTAAAAAATTGTATAAGGGGAAATACTTAAGAGCTTTTAAAACAATCCTTTGGTTTAAAGCACAGAAGTATTCTACCATCAAACACTAGATTGTGTGAGATGTCTATGCATGTTCCAACTTAATTTTCTTTATCTTTCTAAATACTCTCCACATGAATTTAAATTTTAGCAGTATTAATAAGCATTCTTCAGTGTGTCAGAAGAAGATTATGATTTATGAGCTAAATAAACCTACAAGAAACAGATGTGAGCAAGGAAAGTACTAAGAGTAAGAATCACTCTTCACAGGGAAGTAATAAATAATAAAATTATTTAGTGCAACAATAAATGAAGCATAATCTTGGGGAGATCAGAAGAAAGAGAACAGGGAATTGGAAACAGGATCCTGAGTGCTGTTAGAGCTACGCACAGATTGCTGGAGAAATGTAGTGGTAGGGTGGCCAGTGGGCATGGGGTTCAGAGAAAGTTCATGGTGAGGACCTTGCACGAGGTCATAGATCTCTTCACTGGTGACATCCATATTCTAACTCAAGTTGTGCTAACTTCAAGGCATCCACTCTCAACCACTAAGTGTCACTTTGTCATTTTGTCACTAAGTGTGAGCTTTGGATAGAAAAATCTTCAGGTAATAGTTATTTAATCATTCATATTATAGGATCAGAGGAGGAGCTTAATTTAGATGTGTTTATACTTCAGTAAGATGTGATTATTTCATGAAAGACCTTATAGAATCCCAATGCCCAAACAGCATTATGTTTCTAAACATTATGTTTCTCATATGTATCTCAGTTCCCTTCCTGGTGACAGTGCAGGAATGTAGTGAGAACGTCTGAGAATATATTTCTTTTGATTTTTTTAATTGAAAAATTTACTTAGACAATTGTAGATTCACGTGCAGTTGTAGGTAGTAACACATAGAGAGCCCACTGGGTCTTCCCACTTTTACAGTATATATGTATTATCAAAACATCGAGTTGTACATTTTAAATATATGCCATTTTATTTGTCAATTATACGTCAGTAGAGCTAAAAAATTCCAAACTGATAAAATTGTCTGAGTGTATTTTGATTTTGTTTCTGTTATTTCTTCCAAGGCTGTATTATAAAAGTAATATACAAAAAATATTATTGAAAAGCTTCATACAATATTTTTTCCACACAAATAAGAACTACTGTCTTTAGAAAGCTAGAAAGTTCAATCCGACAGTCAACAAAATTGTTCTGTTTAAAGTAGTGATAAATCTTGTGTTTACAAATAATTTATTAATTTTCTCACTAATTGCTATGAGATAGGAGCTATTGTTATTCCTGTTTTACAGATGAAGTCATAGAGGTAGAGGTTAAATAACTTTAGTGAGGCCACACAGCTATTAAGTGCCAGATCCAAGATTTGGGCACATATAGAAAGGTAGTATAATCTGGGTTGTCAACCACTAGTCTGTGAGTTATGACCACGGCGAGTGAGTTAGAGAGATAAGTCCTAGCTTTATCAAAACTTGAAAACAAAAGGTCAGAATATGTGGAGGCACTCAAAACTGGGAATACTTTTAAAATAGAATAAAATGAATAGAACAAAACCCACATTTAATAGTTTCATCCTTATATTACTTTTGCCACTCTAAATATGAGCATTTGGATCCTGTTTGGATTTCTAAATTTGGTTTTTATTAAAATAAATAAATCTATCATCTACCTATTGTATCACTGTATCTCTCTTTGCAAGTTTTGTCTAATCTGAGGAGCAAAAATCAAGCTACCCGTACAAAGTTTTAACATTAAGTAGAGCCATTAATTAATCATTTCAAAAACATTTAAAATGCCTCTATTTATCAGATGAGAGTAGGTAGTGTGGTTGCTTAGTATATCTAAAAAAACTCCAGTGTGTAAAAAATTCAATAAAAAAAATTAGGGGCAGAAAGGAAAAAAATAAAAGCTCATCTGAACAAAATACATGAATTCATATGAGTTAAGAATTCTTATATTATTATAAATTTCACTACCATTTTTAGAGAAAAAAATTCACACAATTTGCAATGTGGAGAGCAGTAGCTACTAAAGATATCCATGGCATAGTGATATGCTGTGGAGTTCATAAAGCCACAGAATGAACATGACATATCTTTTTGGGCCATCAATTTTATGCAAGAGCAACTTTAAACATTATTTTTGTTTAAAGAAAAAATATATGAGTAGACCAAAACTTAATTGAATTCTTGAAAAATCCAGTCTGACTCCTCAAAAAAAATTTCAGAGTTGTGGCTGTTAAACTGGGGCTATACCACCAGACCCCAGGATATATCCAATTTATTCTTCTCTACCTTAAGGGAAATTTTGAAAAAAAGTTTAAGAAGCACTGATATAATGAGACTTTCCATAGTTATTCTCTTCATAGATTGCTAGTAAATTTTTGATACTTACTCTGAAGCTGAGAGTGAAGGTGAAACACAGTGCTGGAAATTTTTATATTCCTTATGTGTACTGATCGATGTTACTTAAATAGGATGGATAGATGAAGAGTTTATTTAGTGAAAGAAAATAAAGAACAAATAATGTATAATAAATACAAATTAAAGTTACATGATATTTTATATAGCATAGGATTAAAAAGTATGTGCATTGAGTAATCTTTTTCACCTTGCAATTATTGCTTTTTTAAATAGACTTTTACTGTTGTTCTCTGTAAAGATATCACAGCATGTGCTAATATTATCATCTACTGCTTCCATTTTATTTGTCATGTCATACAAATTCACTTCTCAAGTAATACTGTTTCAGGAGGCCACAATGACAGAACTTTTTTAAAATTTAAGGAACACTGAAATTGAATGATGGTGTGGCTGGATTTTATGTGTGACTGTATGTAGAATGAAGAGAAATTCAAACTAAAATGCTCTATAAGACATACTGCCTGGAAAAAGCAAAACAGTGCAGTTCTTCCATAAATTAATAGTTATACTTTCATTCAGAAGATGGTAACCTTTTGATGGAGGCCGCACTTCTGTTTTTGATGGTGAAACGAAAACACTTTCCAGGAAAAGAAATGATTTGCCTTCATGGTGTCTATCTCATCAAATTAGGAATGTTTTCCCGAACATTCATTCAAGTTATTGAGGATTTATTATAGGTGTTTATTATGTGGTAGGCACCAGCCTAATTGCTGGTTGGATATAAAGGTATTTGGACTCTAGTACTATTCTCGAGGCTATTTTTTTTTTGATGTAAGGTCATAATATTTTTTTATTGAGGTATAATTGGCTAATAACATTATATTAGTTCCAGGTCTATGATGTAACAATTTGTTATTTGTATATATTGTGAAATGATCACCACAGTAAGTCTAGTTAACATCCATCACCATACATAGTTATAAAATTATTTTTCTTGTGATAAAAACTTTAGATCTAGTCTCTTAGCAACTTTCAAATATTCAATACAATATTGTTAACTATAGTCACTGTACTTGTACATTACATCCCCAGGACTTATTTTATAAATAAAAGCTTGTACTTTTTGATCCCCTTTATCCATTTTTGCACCCCACTACCCCCATTGGCAACCATTTGAGGCTATTTTTAATTTTAGTCAGTGTCAATTTATGCACCATTAAATCCTGTAGATTTATGCCTGGAATTCCTTTCTGTCTGAAATTTACCTGCCACACAATTTAAGTGGTTATTTCAAATACACCTTGGATATATTGTGGGTTCAGTTCCAGACCACTGCAATAAAGCAAATATCACAATAAAGCAAGTCACACAAAATTTTTGTTTCTCAGTGCATTTAAAAGTTACATTTAGGGCTTCCCTGGTGGTGCAGTGGTTGAGAGTCCGCCTGCCGATGCAGGGGACACGGGTTCGTGCCCCAGTCCGGGAAGATCCCACATGCTGTGGAGCGGCTGGGCCCGTGAGCCATGGCCGCTGAGCCTGTGCGTCCGGAGCCTGTGCTCTGCAACGGGAGAGGCCACGCAGAGAGAGGCCCGCGTACCACAAAAAAAAAAAAAAAAAAAGTTACATTTATACTGTAGTGTAGTCCATTGCACACTTGTAGTGTGCAATAGCATTATGTCTAAAAAAATCAATGTGCATACCTTAATTTAAAATGCTTTACTACTACAAGCAACTCTATGCCAATAAAATGGACAACCTAGAAGAAATGGACAAATACTTAGAAAGGTATAACCTTCCAAGACTCAACCAGGAAGAAATAGAAAATATGAACAGACCAATCACAAGTAATGAAATTGAAACTGTGATTTAAAATCTTCCAACAAACAACAGTCCAGGACCAGATGACTTCACAGATGAATTCTATCAAGCATTTATAGAAGAGCTAACACCCATCCTTCTCAAACTCTTCCAAGAAATTGCAGTGGAAGGAACACTCCCAAACTCATTCTATGAGGCCACCATCACCCTGATACCAAAAGCAGACAAAGATACTACAAAAAAAGACAATTACAGACCAATATGACTGATGAATATAGATGCAAATATCCTCAACAAAACTAGCAAACAGAATCCAGCAACACATTAAAAGGATCATACATCATGATCAAGTGAGATTTATCCCAGGGATACAAAGATTTTTCAGTATACGCAAATCAAACAATGTGATACACCATATTAACAAATGGAAGAATAAAAACCGTATGATCATCTCAATAGATGAAGAAAAAGCTTTTGACAAAATTCAACACCCATTTATGATAAACACTCTCCAGAAAGTGGGCATAGAGGGAACCTACCTCAACATAATAAAGGCCATATA
>NC_041223.1:34187049-34187617 GCF_002837175.3 Physeter macrocephalus | reverse complement strand
ATTTGGTAAGTTTGCAGGATACAAAATTCATGCACAGAAATCTCTTGCATTCCTATACACTAATGACAAAAGATCAGAAAGAGAAATTAAGTAAACAATCCCCTTCACGACTGCAACAAAAAGAATTTAATACCTACGAATAAACCTACCTAAGGAGGCGAAAGACTTGTACTCAGAAAACTATAAGACACTGATGAAAGAAATCAAAGATGACACAAACAGATGGAGAGATATACAATGTTTTTGGATTGGAAGAATCAATATTGTGAAAATGACTATACTACCCAAAGCAATCTACAGATTCAATGCAATCCCTATCAAATTACCAGTGGCATTTTTTCTAGAACTCGAACAAAAAATCTTAAAATTTGTATGGAGACACAAAAGACCCTGAATAGCCAAAGCAGTCTTGAGGGAAAAAAAGGGACCTGGAGGAATCAGACTCTCTGGCTTCAGAATATACTACAAAGCCACAGTAATCAAGACAGTATGGTACTGGCAGAAAAACAGAAATATAGATCAATGGAACAGGATTGAAAGCCCAGAGATAAACCCATGCACCTATGGT
>NC_041223.1:34180758-34186175 GCF_002837175.3 Physeter macrocephalus | reverse complement strand
GCACACATATACAATGGAATATTACTCAGCCATAAAAAGAAGTGAAATTGAGTTATTTGTAGTGAGGTGGATGGACCTAGAGTCTGTCATACAGAGTGAAGTAAGTCAGAAAGAGAAAAACAAATACTGTATACTAACACATATATATGGACTTAAAAAAAAAAAAGGTCATAAAGAACCTAGGGGCAAGACATGAATAAAGACACAGACCTACTAGAGAACGGACTTGAGGATACGAGGAGGGGGAAGGGTAAGCTGTGACAAAGTGAGAGAGTGGCATGGACATATATACACTACCAAACGTAAAATAGATACTAGTGGGAGGCAGCCGCATAACACAGGGAGATCAGCTTAGTGCTTTGTGACCACCTAGAGGGGTGGGAGGGAGGGAGACGCAAGAGGGAAGAGATATGCGGACAGATGTATATGTATAACTGATTCACTTTGTTATAAAGCAGAAACTAACACACCATTGTAAAGCAATTATACTCCAATAAAGATGTTTAAAAAAAAAAAAACAAAAAATAAGACGAAAAGACAACCCTCAGAATGGGAGAAAATTTTTGCAAAGAAATCAATGGACAAAGGATTAATCTCCAAAATATATAAACAGCTCATGCAGCTCAATATTAAAAAAACAAACAACCCAATCCAAAAATGGGCAGAAGACCTAAAGAGACATTTCTCCAAAGAAGACATACAGATGGCCAAGAATCACATGAAAGCTGCTCAGCATCATTAATTATTAGAGAAATGCAAATCAAAACTACAATGAGGTATTACCTCACACCAGTTAGAATGGGCATCATCAGAAAATCTACAAACAACAAATGTTGGAGAGGGTGTGGAGAAAAGGGAACCCTCTTGCACCGTTGGTGGGAATGAAAATTGAGACAGCCACTATGGAGAACAGTATGGAGGTTCCTTAAAAAACTAAAAATAGAATTACCATATGACCCAGCAATCCCACTACTGGGCATATACCCAGAGATAACCATAATTCAAAAAGACACATGCACACCAATGTTCATTGCAGCACTATTTACAGTAGCCAGGACGTGGAAGCAACCTGAATGTCCATCGACAGATGAATGGATAAAGACGATGTGGCACATATATACAATGGAATATTACTCAGCCATAAAAAGGAACAATATTGGGTCATTTGTAGAGGTGCTGATGGATCTACAGACTGTCATACAGAGTGAAGTAAGTCAGAAAGAAAAAAACAAATATCATATATTAACACATATATGTGGAACCTAGAAAAATGGTACAGATGAACCAGTTTGCAGGCAAAAATAGAGACACAGATGTTGAGAACAAATGTATGGACACCAAGCAGGGAAAGCGGTGGGGTATGGGGGTGTGGGTGGGATGAACTGGGAGATTGGGATTGACATGTATACACTAATATGTATAAAATAGATGACTAATAAGAAAAAAAAATGTGTTTAATTAAACTGAAGTATAATTCTGACAAAAAATTTAAAAATAAAAAAATTAAAAAATAAAATGCTTTATTACTAAAAACTCTTAACCATCATCTGGGCCTTAAGTGAGTTGTTTTTTGCACTAGTAGCATCAAAGATCCCTGATCACAGATCACCATAACACATAAAGTAATAATGAAAAAGTTTGAACTATTATGAGAATTATCAAAATATGGCGCAAAACACTAGGTGAGCAAATGCTGTTGGAAAAGTGGTGCCAGTAGACTTTCTCGAAGCAGGGTTGCTATAAACCTTCAATTTGGAAAAAAAAAAAGCACACTATCTACAAAGCGAAAAAAAAAAGAAGTATGCCTGTACTCAGTTGGGGTTTGATATACTGTCTGTGTCTTTTGTATTTACGTCATTCTGCAGACCTCAAATGTATATAATCTTCTAAAATGTGTTCTATAGCAGCCCCTGGATTGCAATAATTGCTTTTGTCTTTTTCTGGACCTTCCATTACGTCAATGTCCTCTCTAAGTTGTGGTTACTTATAGCTGTGTGAGGGGCACTTTTTTGGGTAACAAATGTAGAATAGTATTTTTCCTTTTGTTTGTAATATCCTTCTCAAGGATGCCCGGTGTTTTATTGATCTTACTGACTGTCTCAGTGGCTTAGATCTGTTATCTTTGAGGAGCACTTGACAGTGTGGATGAGGTCCCTGAGAGCACAGAGCTCAGTTTTCATTTAAGTAGAGTTTGAAGTATTTTTTCCTAGGCTGTATTATTTCACGCCAATTTTCTGCCTGTTTTATTTACAGTTTTTCCTGAAATGTATTTTTATGTATTTGGCTATCAAGAAAAGCTGTGTCATCTGCAAATTTGAGGTTTCACTTGAAAATCCTCCTAGCCCATACAGGTGATAATTCATCTCATCTTCAGTTGGTTCTTTTTATCTGTTCTCTGTTTCCTATTTCTAATCTATTTATTGCTTTTAAAAAAAAATTGCCATGTATTCCTTTTCCTGATTATAAAATATTGCATATTTATGTTAAAATTTGGAAAATTCATAAAAGCAGAAACAAGTAATCTCACCAATCAAAAATAAATAATGTCTGCTAGTATTTAGCATATGTTGTAATATTTTTATTTGTAAATATACATTTTACATATTTGTGATCACCTGTACCTACCATGTTATATATGCATTTCTTTCTTCATGGCTTTCAATCTGTCATCTACATTTTTTTATTATCTGAATGTTACTTTTATTCCAAGATTATCAAGTGATCTTTATAAAATTACCAGGTGAATTTTAAAAAAATCTTTGTAATACTTAAAACAATTTATCAACAGATCCCCTTCCAAAATTTACTATTGGTTTTTCTCATTGTTACACAATTGTCAATAAGCTTCAGACCATGCTTTGGGCATTTTCATCTTGGGTAGGTTATTTTCTTGTATTTTTATGTAAGGAATTCAAATTATTCCAAACTTTAAAAATACCTAATTGTTATGAAAAAAAATCTATGCTTATTGTCAAGGCAGTGTTTTCTAATAATTACAGTTATTTATATATTTTGGTTTTAATTTTTCAGTAGTTGGTCTTCTTGATCTGTAGCACACATTTTTCTGTGACTTACAGATGATACTATTAAAGTCTCTGGACTTAAAGCAAAATTCTTAAAGTTACTGTTTTTATGTTTAATACATTTTAATCTTTTTATACATTAACTTTTGAAGACAGAAAAATGATATAGTAGACTCTTGAGTACCATGTGTTTATTACATTGTTGAGAAATGAGAAATAAAGTATTACAAGTGCAGTTGAAGCCCACTGTGTACTACCATCACATCTATCCTCCTCTCCTCATGGGAACCGGTCATAATTTATAATTTGTGATCATGAATGACTTGAACTAATTATTATGGTATTTATGTTTATTCTGCACATTCACCCTCATCATCATCTTTACAGTAGATTTTGTAATCTGCAAATAACAGATAATATAGATGTGCTCCAATCATGACCTGCCTCTTGCCCAAGCAGGTTGGATGAATTTTATTATTTTTTAATTAATTAATTAATTAATTAATGGCTGTGTTGGGTCTTCATTGCTGTGCATGAGCTTTCTCTGGTTGCGGCGAGCGGGGGCTACTCTTTGTTGTGGTGCATGGGCTTCTCATTGTGGTGGCTTCTCGTTGTGGAGCACAGGCTCTAGGCACACGGGCTTCAGTAGTTGTGGCACATGGGCTTAGTAGTTGTGGCTCGCCGGCTCTAGAGCACAGGCTCAGTAGTTGTGGCGCACAGGCTTAGTTGCTCCCTGGCACGTGGGATCTTCCCCGACCAGGGCTTGAACTCATGTCCCCTGCATTGGCAGGCAGATTCTTAACCACTGTGCCACCAGGGAAATCCCTGGATGAATTTTAAAAGAGGTTATATGTATTTTCACTCAGTTTAATCATATCTCAGTAAAACCAGCTAAAGCAAAAAAAAATATTGAAAACGATAATAACAAAAAATTGCAATTTGTCTATTCCTTCTTCACTCTGAGAGGCATGACTGATCTATCTTAGCTGTTTCTTCGAGCATTTAACTTCAAATTTTAAAAAATCTTGATTTTTAAATTTTTAGATATTATGTTTTCCTTTCATACTGTGGAAGACAAAGATTGAACTCTCTCATCCAACCTGTACACATACTTCTCCTATATCGCCGATATATATTTATATTTTAAAATAAAGATCTAGTGTTAACATCATTAAAACTATTTGAATATTACTCACAGCTGAGTTCTGTGATGCACTCTGCCTATGTTTTCTTTCTTGTATATTTGTCCTAGCATTAGTAATTGCCTTGTTTTCTTTTTATATTCTTAGTTTGCTATAGACACATTCTTAATTCTAAACCATACTTTTTGATGGAACTGTAAACCTCCTCTCAGTATACTGAATAACACTTCAAAATATATTAGTTGAATTTTTTTTTCTGAAACAATCATCCTGGAACTCTTTACTCTCACCTTTCTGTGGATAACACTCTCCAGTGGTTTCCTTAGAAACCTACCCTTACCCATATCCTCCACTATGTGGAGAATGGAGACTTTCTGATTTAATTTCTCTGGGGAATAAATCCCCTATATCCTGCCGCGTCAGCAGTGGGATGGTAGGTAGACTTTATGGGGTTGGTGAGGGTACTTGGTGACCTAACTAGTTTTTAAAGACAAATTTTGTAACCTCAGTTTTTACTCTTGCCTTATAAATTATTTGATGCCTCACATTTCAGAGACTTCCTGGGGATCAAACTATCCTTCTTGCTATTCCTCCCCATCCCCTACCCTTCCAGACACATCCTCTCCCCAGCCTTCTCTGCTCTGAGTTAGAACCACTTACTCAATCCACTAACTTTCCATCCTCTGTGAATTTCTCTTCTGCTGTCATCGTCTGTCTAGTTATCTAGTGACTGTATATCTTTTTATTACTTTACCCTTACTTTAGAAGCTTTTGTAGGTTAAGTAGGATTTAAATGTGTGTGTTTGTGGCCATCTTTAACCAAACTCCCAGGTATGGGTATTTTAATGGGAAGCACAAACAGAATATGCTTTTTCTATCCCATTACTTTTGAGAGTCTATGATTCTGAGCCCTAAGTTTTCAATCAAATTACATACAAATAGTGTTAAACTGTTTGTTAATTCTATGTGCATTTCATTAATGCATAGAAGTGTATGGCGTCTTAGATTTTTCAATCGCATGACTATGGTGAGGAGGATGCTAATGAGTTATTCTTCATTGCCGTAGTGACAAAAGGACAATGAAAATTTAGTATAACTGCATTAAAAGTTTTGTTAGAAGTTAGGAAGTAGTTTTTTTGCGGTACGCGGGCCTCTCACTGTTGTGGCCTCTCCCGCTGCGGAGCACAGGCTCCGGACGGGCAGGCTCAGCGGCCATGGCTCACGGGCCGCGCCGCGCCCCCCGCTCTGGGGT
>NC_041223.1:34170248-34180718 GCF_002837175.3 Physeter macrocephalus | reverse complement strand
CGCTCCGCGGCATGTGGGATCTTCCCGGACCGGGGCACGAACCCGTGTCCCCTGCATCGGCAGGCGGACTCCCAACCACTGCGCCACCAGGGAAGCCCAGGAAGTAGTTTTTAATTATTAAACAATGAAGGAAATTTTCTCTTTAGCCCATGTTTGTAAAGAAAAGCACCCTGAGTGATTTAGTCCAAGACTTTATCATCCATGTGATGTGGACCTCTGGTTGCTGAAGATGTCTATAAATCCAAACTATGTCCAGATTTAACTTAAAAAAATTTATATATATTTATTTAGCTGATGGCAGAGATAGAATCAATTAAAAATTATTTCAGTTCAGTGGCTCTATTTTTTAAATTTAACAACAGAATCTTCTGGAATGGCAAAGAGAAAGTTGTCATCTACATCCCTTTTTAATGAAAGGGCAAGAAACAAATACCCATATTTTTCCTCCTACTGAATAAGACAAACTAATGAGAGATTATGCTAATTATTTTAGTAGCTTTGTTGTCTTATTATTGTTATTACTTTTTCTTGGGGGAAAAAAAAAAAAACCACATGGTTCTGTTGGGGGAAGAATATTGGCCTGAGAAATAGATGGCCTTTTTCAGGTATGGTTCTTTCACTAACTGATGTATTTAGTTCCTGATGTGTGACCACAGATAACTGTAGGACTAGATGATTGGTAAAGCCCCCTTCTTTCTATTCTCCCTTGCTTTCTGTGATTTTGCCTTTCTTTTCTTTTTGATATTAAGATAAATGACTATTGCTTTCAACTGGCTCACATTCTAGGGGTAAAAATGTTGGTGCACATCATTGACAAACATACAAATAAATAATAGCATATGACCATATGATTACTGTAAAAACGTATGTAGAAAATGCTGGGGTGATATGGACTATTTTTTACACAATCTTATTTCTTACCTAGTAGGCAGTTATCACTTCCAATGATCGAAATGTAATTAAAATGGTGTCTTGTACGACTGAGATCTTTCACATACGGCTGTCTTTAGACCCCGTGTTATGCAAAATTCACTGAGTATTTTCTACCAAATGCTTTGTTTACTGCCATAAGATCTTAAATTAAAATGTTACATCAAAGGAAAACTTTCATCAAAAGAACCTCAGCGAGACCTCAAAACGACCAAACACTCTATTCATCTCTTAATGCATTAGCAAAGGCAGCATTATTATCCCAGCTTATAAGCTAACTAGACTCATCACTTTGGTCCTTTCATGAATGCTTTCCCCATGGCCAAAATTCTGCAAATTACTAATAAACACTGGCGAGGAAAGAGGTTAAAAACAGACAAACCATTTCATTTTAACTGACAAAACATTTATTGAAATGTTATCTGTGTGAAGCACTGGGAAATTTATCATCTGAATAGTCTGAATCCAAATCCCTGAAGAATGTAACCCATCTGGGGGGAAATCGTCAACATTTTCCGTCTAGGTTAATTTAAACCAACATGTAGATGTTTTATATGTTCCACGCATGGTATCTCAGAAGGTTGTGTTTTTCCTTTTGAGCTTTGAATATGCTGATCACCTTTCACAAGCAGTGCCATTCAATGCACTTTAAAAAAAAATCTTTGGCGTAAGTAGTGGGAAAGAACCATCATTAAAGACTGGATTACAGAATTGTTGTTGATTGAAAGGGTATCAAGTGAGTTGAATGCCCTGTATTTTTAAAATGGGAGTGATCTCTCTTGTTACTAAAAGAATCTGCATTTATGCAATACCTGACATCAGAAAGGAATGCCTGATGAGCAGCCAATGATGTTGAACTTGCTGTATTTTCCAACTGACTTGTTTTTCTTATGAAGGCAGCATCTTAGTGAAATTGTGTTTGTTTTTCTTTCTGATAGGTTCTAACTGAAGTTTGAAGGTTCGTTACATGGTGTCTGGGAATATGTTGTCAAATACAATTCACCTCTCCCATAGTGAATGTTGGCATAATTTTATAGGACAGGGGACTGCAGAGTACTCTGCTGTCATTGTGTTTGGCTCCAATTTCCTTCATCATGGGCAGAATTTCTACAATGTTTAGAATCTCTACTTTCAAATTTCAGTACGCTGAAGCAAATATTAAAGAACAGGTTTGAATCTGAGTAGATGAACGTTGGCATTCAAACACTTGGTAAGCTAAATCATATGTCTCTTTCAATTATGTTGAAAAAAATACAACCTTTAGTGTTTCACAGGTGTATCACCTGAAATTAAAAAAACATGTGCTTCATCAAAGTCATCTTCATTTAAGTTTAATAAGAAAAGTAAAAATCAAAAATGTTTGCTCTTATTACACACACGTCTCACGTAGCAGGACATTTCTGATTTTATTTGGGAAATTGAATATATGTTGGGTAAGCTTGGGTTGCTCGGTAAATGTTTGCTTTAGTGTGAGCACTGTTTTTATTAACAGATTTTATAAACTGGCTTGGTAGTTTCCAGTTCTGTGGCAAGAACAATCTATCATAATAAACCTGTAACATAAATATACAGGATACATTCTTGTTTCAAGAGTCTATAAGAGGAGTCCCCTCATGAACAATTTATGTGAGAGTATCATAAAATGAAGTTCAGCAATAGCACAAGCAACTGCAGTGACTAGTGTGTTGTTAAGGTCCTTTAAATCATGAAAAAAATATACTTTCAAGGATTTATTAATCTTACTCCAAATATATATATACTTTTGTAAATATCAATTGGGAGGAAGAGTTTATATTTTTTTTAGAAGTACTGAGCTGACCATATATTAGAAAACTAAATAAAGCAGGGCAGTGATCTCTGTTCTGAGTGAAATATTTTGCTCTGTTTGACATTTGGGTGTAGTGATGGCTGTGCCAATATCATTTAATTTTTCTCATGCTCAGGTTAGATAAAACTCTTCAAATATATTAGTTTGTACATTGGAAAACACAAACTCTGTTATATTATATTTAGAGGAAAATTGGCCTCAAGATGTGAATCAGATTTAATAATGTGGTCATCAACCAAACTATAACAGATAACACTGTGAAAGAAAATTGGGATTTGTCAATTTTTGTTTTACTCCTATCTTGTTTCTTATTTATTTGAATCATTCATTTATTCTTCTTTCAGCTCAGAGGGACCAAGCTCTCTAAAGGAAATGAGAAGTAATTTAAAGTGTATAGGTTTCTGAGTGTGGGTGTTTGCAAACAAACAAACAATAGCAATGGCATTATTATGGTATTTAAAAATTGTTTTTAAACAGTTTTAAAGTATCTCCTGAGTTACATTAGTTTTATAATGTTTAAAAATGAATCTTTGAAATGGCTGCCAATATTTTTCCCCCTCGTGTAGCAATATTTGAATCCATTTAAAGTCATCTATTATTCTAGTGTTCCCTTTTTTAAGCGTATCGGCAATACATTAAAATAATAAACAATGGCCTATACTTCTATTCCCATAGTTCTTTATTTCTGTTGTAATATAGCTTGCTCTTTGGAAGATTAGATATATAAACCAGCTTTTTAAAAAATTCTTAGAACAGTCTAGTCTAAAACACTTGTTAGTATAGTATTAATTGTCAATAAGAAAGATTGAAATCCACAGATAAACTTATCAGGAATAGAACATTTGAATACCTTTGTTTGATATTTAAATAGTAATAGGTCAGAACTAGATTTTTTTATAAAGAACTTTTCAATTGTTAGGACTTCACATTGGGTTCAACCTGGTATCTGAAATGCAGATGTTTTGATTTGCTTTTTTGCTAAACAATGGTCAGAAATTGTTCACAGATTTTAAAATGTAACTGTCGTTATGTTCTCTATTAGAACAGTTGACCCTTGAACAACACGGGCTTGAACAGCATGCATCCACTTATATGTGGATTTTGTTTTCAATAAATATAGTACTTATATTTTTGTTTTAAGGACCTTTAAGTGTGGGGAAAAGTTTGTGTTCAATTAGAGATCACAATATGTGGAATCAAACTAGGGTTTGAGTCCTGATTCTATTCAAATTGTTTCAGCTTCCTGCCCTAAGGAGTCATTTATCAGTTCTTTTGTTTTTGAGGCAGAGATAGCAGTAGGCAGATTTTTGACTGCAGGGTGGCCGGGGGTGGGGGGTGGTGGTGGGGTGGTCAGCGCCCCTGTGCTCCTAACCCCTGAGTTATTCAAGGCTCAGTTGTACAAGTTTATATGTTAGACCCTTGTTTAAGAGCAACTGAATATCTGAGTTAAATTCTTTTAAGGAAATACAAGTCTCCTCTGTAATTTTTACATTCTGTGGACAACTTCTGGAGGTCTCTTCTGTTGTTCCTGGTTAACACTTAGGCCTTTCAACTCAAATAAATAAACTAAAACAATACATGAGAACAAAGACTGAAAATAAAAACTAATTTGAACTCAAGGGATTTTCTTGGACAAGGCCTCAGAGAATATGCCAGCTCTTTTTAAGAAAGGTATTGTGTTTAAAGGCCACATTTAACTGAATAGATCGAAAAATCCTTATTATTTTGATTAATGGTTCAATTGTTGTCTCAATGCTAAATATTCATAAAAAGTATCTATTTATTCACATTTTAAAATGAGATAAATTAAGGAAAAAGTAGGTCAGTGTGCTGAGAAATGAGCTTTTCTTTATTAAATAGTTAATTCTGTGCTCTTTAAGAAGAGCAAAGATCAGCTCAGCAAATAAGGTACTTGGGATAATGAAAGTACTGTACACAGGAAAACTGTCCTTTTGTTTTGAACCTAGAATTGATTAATTAAATTTCACTGTAGAAGTATTGCATAAAACACATTTCAAGGTCAAAATTCTTCCTCATTACCCAACCAGTGAAGGTCTAAATTTTAATGACTAACTCAAGTGTAGGTGGGAAAATGTGCTCACAAACTATATGCAGATTGTTAGAGAAACTTACATAATATCATTGGGAATACGGAACAGGGATGTGTCCAGGAGTCAATGGCCTCGATTCATTCTTGGTGCTATAAAGCTTTCAGGGCTAGGCTCTTTGCACTGAGACAGAAAACAGCATCAGGGAAGCTTTCATTACCACCTGTGCCCAGTGGGGTTTGTCTGACTGACTGCTAATTAACACTAGATTGAAGCGCTCTACCATTCCCCAAAACATACTAAATCAAATGTTAATAAAAATAGAAATATTAACGAAATAAATTTTAAAAGGAAAAGAAAACAAAGAAATATTTTTTAAAAGGTACCAAAGAACAACACAAAGAACAGTCAATATCAATTTTTTAATTAAATGTTCATTGAGCAAAATATCTGTGTGGGCACTGTTAGATTGACCTCATGTGCTCTGCTTGTATACCCACTTGCTATATGTCAAGCTTGGAGACACACTCCTCACCACTCTTCACAGTACATGTGACTCCTGTCTGATATTGTACTGAGACCACCAGAATCTATACTGAGGAATACCTGATGAATATATTTGCCAGACATTTAAAAAACTATCCCTCCTGCTCAAGAGTATAGGGGAATCCCTGCCAATCAAGAGCACAAGGTTTGCATAGGCTTCTAGGAAGAAGACCCCATTCTCTACTGAGGAAAGCAAATTTGAGTCTGAACTTTTCATCTCAGGTTGTTTCTAAGTTACTCAGTGTCTAAAGACCATTAAGATTCCAAGCCTCAGGTCCATCATTGCTAGGGTGTTGTGCTAGTTCATGGGGTGGGAGTCAGTTTGACTGGGAGGTCAGGAAAGGCTCTGCTAAAAGAGGCAGTGTGTTAGCTGAAGCTCAACTGAAGGCCTTTCCAGCTATGAGAGATCTAAGGTGCAGGTGGCTCTAGATGGACAGAGAGACTCAGAGATCCTAAGATGTGAATGAATGTCTCATGTGGGATGAACTTCTTATGTTTAAAGAACAGAAACAAAGCCATAAAAGCTACAGTACTGTGAGTCAGGGCAAGGGTGGTATGAGGTAAAATCAGAAGACATGCAGGGGCCAGATTGATCTTGCAGGGTCTTTTTAACTGTGGGACTTTGTTTGAGCCTTATTATAAGTGCATGGGAAACCAGTAGAAGGTTTTGAAACTGTGCTTGTTTAATACGATGATACTCTGCCTGCTCTCTGGAAAACAGATTGTAGGGAGACAAGAGTTGGAAGCAGGTGATACTTCTAGTCAAAGACTACAGAGGACACTTTGCCAAGTTCAGTTTCTATAATTCCCAAACTCTGAAGGAGACCACTAGGGCTTCTTCCTCCATTGCTCTCATTTGTTACAGGTCAAGACAACTGACCAGGTGAAATTTGGGGCCAATTACAACTGTTAGTTCTGGCTCAGATATTGGCCGGTTGAATAGGGTTAATGCACCTATAGGGAAGATGACAAAATGAAACCTTTTTTTAAACAAACAAACAAACAAACAAACTTTTCCTTTGGTCTCTACAGGATGCAATAGCACTTTAAAATAATCACATTTGTACAATTTAACAGAAGTTTTGAAATCTTAAATTATCACTGACATTCCAATTTCTAAAGGCAGTTCACATGAATTCCCAGTTCGAGAATATATTTTATTTTTATATTACAAATTCCTGTGTAGTCTTAAATACTTGGGTTAATATATTTTTATTTTTAAAGCAAATTAATATTCTGTACACAGAAACCATAACAACAATGTTACTATTTGTATAGACAAGGAAAATCAAAAGTGCTGTATAGGTGGAAGATATGATATTGGTGTTCCCAGAGGTAGGCTCAGGTCTAAGGCTGTGTGAAGATCAACACCAAATACAATGACAGCTGGTGTTGCAGTTATTTTGAGGTACAGAAAGGAATAATAAACAACTAGAATCTGGGTTGAAAATAAGTGGAAATAATGTTTTTTCAGGATTAAATAACTCGAGTGAAATAAAGAATTTGGCTTTTAGGGGGAAAGTATGATATCATTTTCCTTAAAATGTATAAGTTATAAGCTGTAAATCACTAGCATTATTATGATTGCAAATTACCAAGTTTAATTCTTATGAAAATTGAAATAATCTTCTAGCCCCACATCATATTTTAGTCACAAGGCTTTTTTGCTTTTTTAATAGATCTTCGTTGGAGTATAATTGCTTCACAGTGCTGTGTTAGTTTCTGTTGTACAACAAAGTGAATCAGTCATATGCATACATATATCCCCATATCCCCTCCCACTTGAGCCTCCCTCCCACCCTACCTATCCCATGTCTTTAGGTCATCACAAAGCACCAAGCTGATCTCCCTGTGCTATGCTGCTGCTTCCCACTACATATCTATTTTACATTCGGTAATGTATATATGTCCATGCTACTCTCTTACTTCGTCCCAGCTTACCCCTGCCCCTCCTGTGTCCTCAAGTCCATTCTCTATGTCTACGTCTTTATTCCTGTCCTGCCACTAGGTTCATGAGTACCTTTTTTTTTTTTAGATTCCATATATATGTGTTAGCATACGGTATTTGTTTTTCTTTTTCTGACTTACTTCACTCTGTATGAGAGACTCTAGGTCCATCCACCTCATTACAAATAAATCAGTTTTGTTTCTTTTCATGGCTAATATTCCAATGTATATATGTGCCATATCTTCTTTATCCATTCATCTGTTGATGGACATTTAAGTTGCTTCCATGTCCTGGCTATCGTAAATAGTGCTGCAGTGAACATTTTGGTACATGACTCTTTTTGAATTATGGTTTTCTCAGGGTATATTCTCAAGTGGGATTGCTGGGTCATATGGTAGTTCTTTTTTTAGTTTTTTAAGGAACCTCCATACTGTTCTCCATAGTGGCTGTATCAATTTACATTCCCACCAACAGTGCAGGAGGGTTCCTTTTTCACTACAGCCTTTCCAGCACTTATTGTTTCTAGATTTTTTGATGATGGCCATTTTGACTGATGTGAGGTGATATCTCATTGTAGTTTTGATTTGCATTTCTCTAATAATTAGTGATGTTGAGCATGTTTTCATGTGCCTCTTGGCCATCTGTATGTCTTCTTTGGTGAAATGTCTATTTAGGTCTTCTGCCCATTTTTTAAGTGAATTGTTTCTTTTTTTGATATTGAGCTTCATGAGCTGTTTATATATTTTGCAGATTAATCCTTTGTTGCTTCATTTGCAAATATTTTCTCCCCTTCTGAGGGTTGTCATTTCATCTTGTTTATGGTTTCCTTTGCTGTGCAAAAGCTTTCAAGTTTAATTAATTCCCATTTGTTTATTTTTATTTTTATTTCCATTACTCTAGGAGGTGGGTCAAAAAAGATCTTGCTGTGGTTTATGCCAAAGAGTGTTTTTCCTACGTTTTCCTCTAAGAGTTTTATAGTATCTGGTCTTACATTTAGATCTTTAATCCATGTTGAGTTTATTTTTGTGTAGGGTATTAGGTAGTATGCTAATTTCATTCTTTTACATGTAGCTGTCCAGTTTCCCCAGCACCGCTTATTGACGAGACTGTCTTTTCTCCATTGTATATGCTTGCATGCTTTGTCATAGATTAGGTGACCATAGGTGTGTGGGTTTATCTCTAGGCTTTCTATCTTGTACCATTGATCTGTATTCTGTTTTTGTGTCAGTACCATACTGTCTTTATTACTGTACCTTTGTAGTATAGTTTGAAGTAGGGGAGCCTGATTCCTCCTGCTCCATTTTTCTTTCTCAAGATTGCTTTAGCTCTTCGGGGTCTTTTGTGTTTCCATACGAATTGCAAAGATTTTTGTTCTAATTCTGTGAAGAATGCCATTGGTAGCTTGATAGGGATTGCACTGAATCTGTAGATTGCTTTGGGTAGTATAGTCATTTTCAAAACATTGATTCTTCCACTCCAAGAACATGGTATATTTCTCCATCTGTTTATGTCATCTTTGATTTCTTTCATCAGTGTTTTATAGTCTTCTGAGTACAAGTCTTTCACCTCCTTAGGTAGGTTTATTCCTAGGTATTTTATTCTTTTTGTTGCAACGGTAAATGGGATTGTTTCCTTAATTTCTCTTTCTGATTTTTTGTTGTTAGTGTACAGGAATGCAAGAGATCTCTGTGCATTAGTTTTGTACTCTGCAACCTTACCAAATTCATTGATTAGTTCTAGTAGTTTTCTGGTGGCATCTTTAGGATTTTCTTTTTTTTTTTTTTTTTTTTTTTTTTTGTCCATATTGCTTTGGCAAAAATGTCCAAAACTATGTTGAATACTAGTGGTGAGGGTGGCCAACCTTGTCTTGTTCCTGATCTTAGTGAAATGGTTTCAGTTTTTCACCATTGAGCACGATGTTGACTGTGGGTTGTCATATATAGCCTTTATTATGTTGAGGAAAGTTCCCTCTATGCCTACTTTCTGCAGAGTTTTTATCATAAATGGGTGTTGAACTTTGTCGAAAGCTTTCTCTGCATCTATCGAGATGATCATATGGTTTTTCTCCTTCAATTTGTTAATATGGTGTATCACGTTGATTGTTAATATGGTGTATCACGTTGATTGATTTACATATATTGAAGAATCCTTGCATTCCTGGAATAAATCCCACTTGATCATGGTGTATGATCCTTTTAATGTGCTGTTGGATTCTGTTTGCTAGTATTTTGTTTAAGATTTTTGCATCTATATTCATCAGTGATATTGGCCTGTAGTTTTCTTTGTGACATCTCTGTCTGGTTTTGGTATCAGGGTGATGGTGGCCTCGTAGAATGAGTTTGGGAGTGTTCCTCCCTCTGCTATATTTTGGAAGAGTTTGAGAGGATAAGTGTTAGCTCTTCTCTAAATGTTTGATAGAATTCACCTGTGAAGCCATCTGGTCCTGGGCTTTTGACCCAGTTTCGTTCCGTTTTATGGCTGAGTAATATTTCATTGTATATATGTACCACATCTTCTTTATCCATTCATCTGTCAGTGGACATTTAGGTTGCTTCCATGACCTGGCTATCGTAAAGAGTGCTGCAGTGAACATTGGGGTGTATGTGTCTTTTTTTTTTTTTTTTTTTTTTTTTTTGACAGTACGTGGGCCTCTCACTGCTGTGGCCTCTTCTGTCGCGGAGCACAGGCTCCGGACGTGCAGGCTCAGTGGCCATGGCTCACGGGCCTAGCCGCTCCGTGGCATGTGGGATCTTCCCGGACTGGGGCACAAACCCGTGTCCCCTGCATCGGCAGGCAGTCTCTCAACCACTGCACCACTAGGGAAGCCCAGGTCTTTTTTTCTTTTTTTTTTTTTTTTTTTTTTGTGGTATGTGGGCCTCCCTCTGCTGTGGCCTCTCCCGTTGCGGAGCACAGGCTCCGGACGCGCAGGCGGAACCTCCATACTGTTCTCCACAGTGGCTGTATCAATTTGCATTCCTACCAACAGTGCAAGAGGGTTCCCTTTTCTCCACACCAGCATTTCTTGTTTGTAGATTTTTTTGATGATGGCCATTCTGACCAGTGTGAGGTAATACCTCATTGTAGTTTTGGTTTGCATTTCTCTAATTATTAGTGATGTTGAGCAGCTTTTCATGGGCTTCTTGGCCATCTGTATGTCTTCTTTGGAGAAA
>NC_041223.1:34130265-34169668 GCF_002837175.3 Physeter macrocephalus | reverse complement strand
TTCATTTGCAAATATTTTCTCCCATTCTGAGGGTTGTCTTTTTGTTTTGTTTGTAGCTTCCATTGCTTTGCAAAAGCTTTTAAGTTCCATTAGGTCCCATTTGTTTATTTCTGTTTTTATTTCCATTTCTCTAGGATGTGGATCAAAAAAGATCTTGCTGTGATTTATGTCAAAGTGTGTTCTTCTTATGTTTTCCTCTAAGAGTGTTATAGTGTCCGTTCTTACATTTAGGTCTCAAATCCATTTTGAGTTTATTTTTGTGTATGGTTTTAGGGAGTGTTCTAATTTAATTCTTCTACATGTACCTGTCCAGTTTTCCCAGCACCACTTATTGAAGAGACTGTCTTTTCTCCATTTTATATCTTTGCCTCCTTTTTCATAGATTAGTTGACCATAGGTGCGTGGGTTTATCTCTGGGCTTTCTATCTTGTTCCATTGATCTGTGTTTCTGTTTTTGTGCCAGTACCATATTCTCTTGCTTACTGTAGCTTTGTAGTATACTCTGAAGTCAGGGAGTCCGATTCCTCCAGTTCCGTTTTTTTCCCTCAAGACTGCTTTTGCTATTTGGGCTCATTTGTGTCTCCATACAAATTTTAAGATTATTTGTTCTAGTTCTGTAAAAAAAAAGCCATTGGTAATTTGATAGGGTTGCATTGAATCTGTAGATTGCTTTGGATAGTGTAGTCATTTTCACAATATGATGGCATTTTTAGGATTCTCAATGTATAGTATTATGTCATCTGCAAACAGTGACAGTTTTACTTCTATTTTTCCAATTTGTATTCCTTTTGTTTCTTTTTCTTCTCTGATTGCCATGGCTAGGAATTCCAAGATTACGTTGAATAATAGTGGTGAGAGTAGACATCCTTGTCTTTTTGTGATCTTAGAGGAAATGCTTTTAGTTTTTCTCCATTGAGAATGATGTTTGCTGTGGGTTTGTCATATATGGCCTTTATTATGTTGAGGTAGGTTCCCTCTCTTCCCACTTTCTGGAGAGCTTTTATCATAAATGGGTGTTGAATTTTGTCCAAAGGTTTTTCTGCATCTATTGAGATGATCATATGGTTTTTATTCTTCAATTTGTTAATATGGTGTATCACATTGATTGATTTGCATATATTGAAGAATCCTTGCATCCCTGGGATAAATCCCACTTGATCATGGTGTATGATCCTTTTAATGTGTTGTTGGATTCTGTTTGCTAGTATTTTGTTGAGGATTTTTGCATCTATATTCATCAGTGATATTGGTCTGTAATTTTCTCTTTTTGTAGTGTCTTTGTCTGGTTTTGGTATCAGGGTGATGGTGGCCTCATAGCATGAGTTTGGGAGTGTTCCTTCCTCCACAATTTTTTGGAAGAGTTTGAGAAGGATGGGTGTTAGCTCTTCTCGAAATGCTTGATAGAATTCATCTGTGAAGTCATCTGATCCTGGACTTTTGTTTGTTGGAATATTTTAAATCACAGTTTCAATTTCATTACTTGTGATTGGTCTGTTCATATTTTCTATTTCTTCCTGGTTCAGTCTTGGAAGGTTATACCTCTCTAAGAATTTGTCCATTTCTTCCAGGTTGTCCTTTTTATTGTCATAGAGTTGCTTGTAGTAGTCTCTTAGGACGCTTTGTATTTCTGTGGTGTCTGTTTTAACCTCTCCCTTCTCATTTCTAATTTTATTGATTTGAGTCCTCTCCCTCTTAATGAGTGTGGCTAATGGTTTATCAATTTTGTTTATCTTCTCAAAGAACCAGCTTTTAGTTTTATTGATCTTTGCTATTATTTTCTTTGTTTCTATTTCATTTATTTCTGCTCTGATCTTTATGATTTCTTTCCTTCTGAGGATTTTCTTCGTATAGTATCATGTCATCTGCAAACAGTGACAGTTTTACTTCTTCTTTTCCAATTTGTATTCCTTTTATTTCTTTTTCTTCTCTGACTACTGTGGTTAGGACTTCCAAAACTGTGTTAAGAGTGGAGAGAGTGGACATCCTTGTCTTGTTCCTGATTTTAGAGGAAATGCTTTCAGTTTTTCACCATTGAATATGATGTTTGCTGTGGGTTTGTCATATATGGCCTTTATTATATTGAGGTTGGTTCCCTCTCTGCCCATTTTCTCGAGATTTTTTATCATAAATGGGTGTTGAATTTTGTCAAAAGCTTTTTCTGCATCTATTGAGATGATCATATGGTTTTTATTCCTTAATTTGTTGATATGGTGTATCACACTGATTGATTTGCATATATTGAAGAAACCTTGCATCCCTGGGATAAATCCCAGTTGATCATGGTGTATAATCCTTTTACTATGTTGTTGGATTCTGTTTGCTAGTATTTTGTTCAGGATTTTTGTGTCTATGTTCATCAGTGGTATTGGTCTATAATTTCTTATTTTGTGATATCATTTTCTGGTTTTGGTATCAGGGTGATGGTGGCTTCATAGAATGAATTTGGGAGTGTTCCTCCCTCTGCAATTTTTGGAAGAATTTGAGAAGGATTGGTGTTAGCTGTTCTCTAAATGCTTGCTAGAACTCACCTGTTAAGCCATCTGGTCCTGGACTTTGTTCGTTGGAAGATTTGTAATGACAGTTTCAATTTCATTACTTGTGATAGGTCTGTTTATATTTTCTAATTCTTCTTGTTTCAGTCTTGGAAAATTGTACCTTCCAAGAATTTGTCCATTTCTTCCAGGTTGTCCATTTTATTGGCATAGAGTTGTTTGTAGTAGTCTCTTATAATCCTTTGTATTTCTGCGGTGTGGGTTGTGATTTCTCCTTTTTCATTTCTAATTTTATTGATTTGCATCCTCTCCCTTTTTTTCTTGATGAGTCTGGCTAATGGTTTATCAGTTTTGTTTATTTTCTCCAAGAAACACCTTTTAGTTTTATTGATCTTTGCTATTGTTTTTTTCATTTCTTTTTCATTTATTTCTGCTCTGATCTTTATGAGTTCTTTTCTTCTACTGACTTTTGGTTTTCTTTGATAGGTGTAGGGTTAGATTGTTTATTTGAGATTTTTCTTGTTTCTTGAGGTAGATTGAATTGATATAAACTTCCCTCTTAGAACTGCTTTTGCCCCATCCCATAGGTTTTAGGTCATTGTGTTTTCATTGTCATTTGTTTCTGTGTATTTTTAAAATTTCTTCTTTGATTTCTTCAGTGATCTCTTGGTTATTTAGTTGTGCACTGTTTAGCCTCCATGTATTTGTGGTTTTTACTGTTTTTTTTTTTCCTGTAATTGATTTCGAATCTCATAGCATTGTGGTCAGAAAAGGTGCTTGATACTATTTCAGTTTTCTTAAATTTTCTGAGGCTTGATGTGACACAAGATTTGATCTATCCTGGGGAATGTTCCATGTGCACTTGAGAAGAAAGTGTATTCTGCCACTTTTGGGTGGAATGTTCTATAAATATCAATTAAACCTATCTGGTCTGTTGTGTCATTTAAAGCTTGTGTTTCCTTATTTATTTTCATTTTGGATGATCTGTCCATTGGTTTAAGTGAGGTGTTAAAGTCCCCTACTATTATTGTGTTACTGTCAATTTCCCCTTTCATGGTTGTTAGCGTTTGCCTTAGGTATTGAGGTGCTCCTATGTTGTGTGCATAAACATTTGTAATTGTTATATCTTCTTCTTGGATTGATCCCTTGATCATTATGTAGTGTCCTTCCTTATCTCCTGTAACAGTCTTTATTTTAAAGTCTGTTTTATCTGATATGAGTATTGCTACTCCAGCTTTCTTTTGATTTCCATTTGCATGGGATATCTTTTTCTATCCCTTTCAGTCTGCATGTGTCCCTAGGTCTGAAGTGGGTCTCTTGTAGACAGCTTATATATGGGTCTTGTTTTTGTATCCATTCAACCATTCTGTGTCTTTTGGTTGGGGCATTTAATCCATTTACATTCAAGGTTATTATTGATATGTAGTTCCTATTACCATTTTCTTAATTGTTCTGGGTTTGTTTTTGTGGGTCTTTTTCTTTTCTTTTGTTTCCCACCTAGAGAAGTTTCTTTTGCATTGGTTGTAAAGCTGGGTTGGTGGTGCTGAATTCTGTTAGCTTTTGCTTGTCTGAAAAGCTTTTGATTTCTCTGTAGAATCTGAATGAGATCCTTGCCAGGTAGAGTAATTTTGGTTGTAAGTTTTTCTCTTTAAATATATCCTGCAACTCCCTTCTGGCCTGCAGAGTTTCTGCTAAAAAATCAGCTGATAATCTTTTGGGCTTCCTTTGTATGTTATTTTTTGTTTTTCCCTTGCTGCTTTTAATATTTTTTCTTTGAATTTAATTTTTGTTAATTTGATTAATATGTGTCTTGGTGTGTTTCTCCTGGGGTTTATCCTGTATGGGACTCTCTGTGCTTTCTGGATTTGGGTGACTATTTCCTTTCCCATGTTAAGGAATTTTCCAGTATAATCTCTTCAGATATTTTTCAGACCCTTTCTTTTTCTCTTCTTCTGGGACTCCTGTAATGCAAATGTTGAAGCATTTAGTGTTGTCCCAGAGGTCTCTGAGATAGTCTTCAATTCTTTTCATTCTTTCTTCTGCTGCTTGGCAGATATTTCCACCATTTTGTATTCCAGCTCATTTATTTGTTCTTCTGCCTCAGTTATTCTGTTATTGATTCCTTCTAGTGTATTTTTCATTTCAGTTATTGTGTTGTTCATCTCTGTTTGGTCTTTAGTTCTTCTAGATCTTTGTTAAACATTCCTTGCATTTTCTCAGTCTGTGCCTCCATTCTATTTCTGACATTCTGGATCATCTTTACTATCATTACTCTGAATTTTTTTTCAGGTAGATTGCCCATTTCCTCTTCATTTATCTGGTCTTGTAGCTTTTAACCTTGCTTCTTCATTGTGACATATTTCTTTGCCATCTCATTTTTTTTTCCTTTTTTTATGAGTGGAATTGTGTTACTGCCTTACTGGTTGTTTGGCCTGAGGCTTCCAACACTGCAGTTTGTAGGCTGTTGTGTAGAGCTGGGTCTTGGTGCTGAGTGGAGGACCTCTGGGAGACCTCACTCCGATGAATATTCCCTGGGGTCTGAGGTTCTCTGTTAGTTCAGTGGTTCGGACTTGGAGCTCCCACCACAGGAGCTTTGGTCTGATCCCCGGCTTGTGAACCAAGATCCGGCAAGGTGTGCGGGGTGGGGTGGTGGGGGGCGGAAGGACAATGACAAAGTAAAAAATAAAATTAGACTAGAAAACTAACAGCTATGTTAGAAAAAATATTTTTAAAAATATAGATGAAACAACAACCGGAAGGTAAAACAGAACCACAATAGTAAAGAAGAAGAGGAGGAAAAAAAAAAAAGGTGGAAAAGGCCTTGGCTGTGGAGGGTAGGGCCTAAGCAGGGGTGAGGTTTGGGTGGTGTGCAGGGCCTATGCTTAGTACCCACAGGGATGGAAAGGGCTGGGGTGTGTGTGGGGTGGGGCTTAGGCTCAACAGAATAGAAGGGGCCCAGGGGTGCCTCTCACCTCTGGTCTCAGTGGGCGGGGGACCCCACCTGGTAGCCTAGCAGGCTTCCTGGGCTTGAATGGAAGGGACAAGTGCCCTCTGCTCCTCCTGTCCTGGAGGGCCCCTCCTGTGTGCCTCTCCTGATCTCCCCGACCTCTCTTTCATGTCCCCAGGGCCCACGCAGCCAGGAGTGGGCTTTGGAGAGTGGGAGAATGGCCTGGGAGCTTCCAGGCTCCCCAGGCCCTGGTTGGCGGAGCAAATGCCCTCTGCTCCTCCTCTGGTCCTGGAGGGCCCCTCCTGGCTGCCTCTCCTGTTCTCTCCTGGACTCCCTTTTACACCCCCAGGACTAACCCAGCCCGGAGGGGGCCTCTGAGGGCATAGGACCTGGCCCAAGAGCCAGGCAGACTTCCCTGGCCGATTGGGCAGGGGAAATGCTGGGCCTGCTCCCTCCTGATCTGAGCCCCCGAAGGCTCCTCCAGGCGTGGGAACCCCTCCCCCCTCTCAGCCACCCCTCAGGGGCACTGGTCTTGTCCGACCTCCACTTCTTCTCCCCACCTCAATCCCCCCACATCCTACTGGTTCGCTTGGGGGTTCTTCCCGTCTCCTTGGGCGTCAGGATTCCCCACCAGCATCTGGCAGGAGCCCTAGTTGTGCGGAGACGCTAACTCTGCGTCTTCCCACACGGCCATCTTGACTCCTCCCCTCGTCATAGTCTTTTTGTTTTGTTTAATAATCAGTTCTTGAAAGAATGCAAACTTATGGTGACTTTTATTATGCTACAAGTTATTTTTAAAAATTTCTGTATGGATAGAATATTATAGAGTTTGAATTCAAGAAATAAAGGTGGAAATTAGAGTGTGATGAGCCTTCAAATATACTGTCACTTTAAGTAGTTCTCTTCTATATTACATGACCTACTGTGTTAAGAGTCTGTATGAGTTTTTGCAGCTGCTTTTGATTTTACCAACCCCCTATGGGTACGGATAAGAAGATGGCTTATTTGGGGCTTATAACTGAAGTTGGATAAGGTTCAAAGGTTCAACAGACATAAACACACTTTAATTAAGAAAAACAGTCTATTAAAAATTTGCTCAAACAGCTTTTCTCTAAAATTTATTGCTGAACATCAATAAATAAACTTTCAATAAATAAACTTTCATTTCATGATAGAAAATTCAGTTGTTAGAAATTGTATTCTTATTCTGATAATTTATTTCTCTTAACTTGTTAGGATACTTGTTTTTAAAATGTGTTTGATGATTAATGATAGAATTATCATCGCTAAGCTGATCATTCCCCGTTGTTTTGTCTATACTAGCGAGCTGTCTTTTGGTGCAATGAATTAAGTTGTAATTTAGAATGACTGTAGCCTACAGCTGTGAACCTTGGTAGCTAAACGTGTCTCTGGTGAGAGGTGCTAGCTTTCTTTTGCATGTCCCTTGAAGCAGGATTCATTTGCTGAAGGGCTGGTTTTATTAGTGACTGTGTGGGAAGGTAAGAATACGAGCCCAAACTACTCCTCTCATTTCCTGGCAATGGTATCCTCTTTTCTTGCTCTGACCAGTCTTTCAGTTGACTCAGGAGGGTTTGGGTGCCCAAGGCTTTTGCAGTCGCAAGAGCCCATCTCCTTTGCTCTCCTTCACCTGGCACTGGAAAGGCACAGTGAAGACTAAAGGAAAAAATTCTTATATGGAGAAAGCATTTTAAAGCATTTTGTTACCTATATTTATAATTTAACATGATACCTCTATTGATAACTGAAAGTTCAACACGTTCTTTTAGCAGGCAATTATTAATATATTTTTATGTGCTTAGTGTTGTTGTAGGTATAAATGAAGTAGGCTACCTGCCCTCAAGAAAGCATACTGTTGATTCTTGAATGACGTGGGTTTGAGCTATGCGGGTCCACTTACACATGCAGTTTTTCCAATAAGCGCATACTGTAGTTGATCCTTGAACAATGGGTTGTGCGGGTTAGGGGCACAGACCTCCAAATAGTTGAAAATCCACATACAACTTATAGTTCGCCCTCCTTATCTGAGGGTCCTCCGCATCCTCGGCTTCAACCAACCATGGACTTTGTAGTACTCTAGTATTTACTGCTGAAAAAAATCCTCCTATAAGTGGACCCTCACAGTTCAAACCCCTGTGTTCAAGGGTCAACTGTATAGTACTGCATGATCCTCATGGATTTTTGGCACCCCTAACTGTGGTGTTGTTCAAGCTTCAACTGCCTAATTATATTATGGATTGGAAGAGAAATGAGTGTTCACAGAAAAAAAAATTATAATTAAACTGTAACACAGAGAACTTAGGCAAATAGGTATCTGAGAATATAGAGGAGGATGAGAATCACTGCCAGGTGAGTAAACAAAGAGAGCATTCTAGGAGAGGTGTACTTGTGCTGGGACTTGGAGGATGTGTTGGGATTAAATAAGAGAAAGGTTAGAGAGAGAAGAGCGGCAGGTCTTCCAAGCAGAGTATCTAGAAACAGCCCGAGGCAGGAACTGTAGTGTGAGTAACTACTGAGGGAATTCTCTCAGAGGAAATCTGTGAGAGGGAGGGAAGCAGTAAAGGGATGGGGGAGAAACTGGACAGATGTTATTTCAGGAGAAGCGGAGCCTCAGCCTGACCCACGGTGTGGTCTAGAGAGAGAAGTTCATCACAGAAAGGGTTTCCTCATTACGGAATGAGGTGTCAGGATTTTACACCCCGTATCAGTCAGCCACTGGCTGCAGGCCAGGGGTGGGGCTGATGCAAGTGATGTAACTTGCTGGGTGTCGCAGGCCAGGTGGCTCTCGTCCACATAGGGCAGGTCTCTGGAATGGCACAGCTGCAAGCCATTAACAGCCAGCCCTGGCTGCAGCTGAGAGAGGGGTGCTCAGGCCTGGTGAAGGGTTCTGGGCATGGCATCAGCAGAATGTCCTATGCTGGGGAAATTAATGTTGGGAGCATAGCGTGTTAGGTGTGGGAAATGAGACCAGCCTACTGGGCAGTATCCATTAATGCAGATTTGTCAAGACTTATAATTGGTAATACTGTATTAAACTTCAGCTATTGCTCCTTTATGCATTTTGAAGAAATGACAGTTTTAAAAAAGCTCACTTAGTAAAAGATCCATATCATTCCCTTCCTTACAGATAGGAAGGTTTATTGATTAAGAGCACTTGATTTCAGTCGCGTGAGACAGACCTGGACCTTTGTCCCTTGCTGTATAAATGGTTTTGTGTGAGTTACTGAACCATGCTGAACCTCAGATTCCATCTGTAGTATGTGGTAATCATGTCTGCCTCAAGCTTGTTGTATTAAAGCAGTAATCCATGTGAAGCATTCAACAGAGTGCCTGGTGCATAGTAAATGTTCAACGAATGGCATTTATTACTTTACTAAGTGAGTAAAACTTTACTCTTTCAGTACAGGGTATTTGGGGCCATTGTTGATTCTTTCTGGTGGATTATTGGCAAACACTGTGACCAGGATGAGGGAATGAGATGCCTTGGGCATCTGCCATCTTAAATTTTGTGTCCTAGGGCACCTCCCTGACCTCATCATGGAAAAGTAAATCTTTATGCTGAATTAGCAAAAAAAAAGATATTGAAAAGGATGGTTTATTGATATGTTAGAGCATCCATAAAATTCATTGCAAAGGAAAATATATTAATAATGAGATGATTTTAGTAATACCTCGAGAATAGCTCTGATTCCAAATGATCTCTTTGTCTCTTGTAATGGCTTTCCAATATTCTATGAAAAGTATTGGCATTGTTTTAGTTATGATATCGGTATTTCAGTTTAGTATTGATATCCTTTTGTTGTTCAGATATAAAATTTCAACTGAGTGCAAGAGTTGAGAATACATAGGAAAATAATGGACTACAATGTAATCAACTTGCTTTTTAATTTAAAAGTAGCTACCAGGAAGTTACTATATTGCAGTGGAAAAATAAGACTGGTAATTCAACAATAAAGATATTGAAAAGGATGGTTTATTGATATGTTAGAGCATCCATAAAATTCATTGCAAAGGAAAATATATTAATAATGAGATGATTTTAGTAATACCTCGAGAATAGCTCTGATTCCAAATGATCTCTTTGTCTCTTGTAATGGCTTTCCAATATTCTATGAAAAGTATTGGCATTGTTTTAGTTATGATATCGGTATTTCAGTTTAGTATTGATATCCTTTTGTTGTTCAGATATAAAATTTCAACTGAGTGCAAGAGTTGAGAATACATAGGAAAATAATGGACTACAATGTAATCAACTTGCTTTTTAATTTAAAAGTAGCTACCAGGAAGTTACTATATTGCAGTGGAAAAATAAGACTGGTAATTCAACAATTGCTGCCCTAATAGGTGAAGTCATTTTTATGTGGGGCAATCCTAAATCAAAGTCCTTGTAAGATGTTACAGACCTCTTAATAGCTTGGCTCGGGTGCTAATAAGCCTAGGACATTAGAGCTCATTTGAGAGCAAGATTCATGATTTCTTTACTGTGCAGCACTCCTACCTCTGGCTTTGGCTCAAAGACATAGCCATACAGAGAAGGACACTGATAATAATAAGAGTTTGACATTTTTATAACTTTTCTTCCGCCAGCATCACTTTCTAATTCTTGAATCAAAAATAACAAGGAAATTATTTTAAAATAGAAGCTTAATTTAAAGTATAGTATTTTCTGCCTTTTTCTTTCCTTCAGAACACCCTTAAAAACTCTACTGTTGATTAAAAATATTGAAGCCATAACAGTATTTATGGCATGATTGTAAAATCCTCCTTCTCACTATATACTTCTCTAGCTAAATGACTCAATATTTGGTTTATTCATCTCTAGACAATATTAATGATAAGAGTTTGCTGGCTTGCTTCATGGGAATTTGAAGTTGAAGGAGGGAAAATGGAGGGGTGGGTGGAGGAAGAACAGAAACTCCCTTTTTGCACACAGCTTCAAATTGCAAGAAGAGATGAAAGAGTCACTGAGACAAAGGACCCTTTAAGTATAGGGTTAACCCTATTTCTTTACCTGTCTCACGAATAAATAACTAAGGGACTCACTACAAATGGTCAGCCACCATGGGAGTGGATGGAGTTCTTGCTTTGTGGGGACAGTGCTGTGGGATCTTATAGCTGGTGCCCCTTTCCATAAACAGTTCTGGGAACTGCCTTCTACCACGAATGCAGCCTTACATTTCAAGTAGATGCATTTCCCTCCTCAACTGTTTTTTAACTTTGCATATTAACACTGATCTAGTGCACCATCTAAAAGGCCTGAATATATCACACAGTGGCTAGTTCAATCAAGGTAAGTAGTCAGACACCAGCATGCTGTGCACGGTATGTCCTCTGGCTGGCCTTTGCTGTAATTCAGGGTATTCCATTTATGCCCAGTTAACCAGTTGACCTTCTAGTTGCTTTATCAAGCATAGACTAGACTGTCAAAGAGGTCACAATGGGACAAAACGTATCCTGGCATTCTACAGAAATTGTTGCTTGAAATCACAGAATATTTGCTATTATTTGCTAACATCCAATCTTCACTAGAAGACATGCCTTCATGACTTGTGGAAAAATCAATCCTGGAGGTAGATAGGATCTTAAACTCAAATACTCATATCTATTGGGGTATGCAGCAGCATGCCAGCAGATAACCAAAACTACAGCATGAACATGGTACTAGCATCTTGTGGAATATAAATTTTACCTAAAGATTTTGTTGAGGTATGGGGTAAGAAAAACACTGTTTTGTATTAGGATATGTTCAAACATATTATGGTATATAACTGAACGTTCATATGCAGTTTTCAGATAACCCCCCCAAATTAATACATTTTCTGGGGTACTAATTCAGACTCTTCTGCCAGTAGTATTAATGCCTTCAAAAAGTTTGAGAAGTGTTGTCCTAGACTGTCATTGATTTTCAGAGAAATATTTGCAGAATAAATCAATTAGAAAAATCTAGTGGAAATGAGCCTATGGATTCACTGATTCATTTATTCATCCATCCATCAATCTATCTATCCATTAATTCACACAATATATATTTATCAAGTCACTCTTATGGACTAAATAAATTTTATTAACTTTGAATATCAAAATTAATTGAATAGGAATTCTGCTTTGTGACACAATCTATTGAGAAACAATTTCTAAAGTAAATAGCATCTGGTGAGCAAAGTACAACAGTAAATTAAACAAGATGCTGTAGGAACATATGACAGAAAAAAGAAAAATAGGTCTTTAGAAGAGTTAGGGAAGATTTCCCAGAGGAAGTAACAACTAACCCGAGATTTTTAAGGATGAACAGGAGAAGTTCATGTAAAAAGAATTTGCATTGAGGTTGGGAATGGGAGGACGGGGCAGAATGTTTCAGGCAATTCATTTAGCACTTACTTTTCCAGGAACAGCGAGAAATTTGGAATGCTTGGAATTTAAGTGTGGGGACAAAGATGGAGAAGAAAGAGGAAGTGGGGATCAGAGGGAGTGGAGGGAGAGAAGGTTGAGTGATACAAAAGAATCTGATCATGAACCACTTTATGAGCCTTGATAAAGAGTTTCAGGAAATCCCTTTGATGGCAGCTAGGAGGAAAATGAATCAGAGGGGTCAGGACAGACAATTCATTAGGACGTTATTTGAGGTAACTGAAAAGATTGGTGATAATGACCCGAACTACAATGGTGGCAGTGGAGTAGGACAGGCATGAATGGACTGGCAGCATTTTTTTCTTAGTGGTCTGACTCAAAAAGACTTGGTAACTGATTAGATGTAGAGTGTGAAGAAGAAGGGGTTAGGCATGACCCTCAGATGTCTAAGTTGGTTAAAGGAAACACAGAAAGATATCAAAAGGAAACAAGAGTTTTCCACTTGGATTTTTTTTTTCCTTTTTATTTCCCGTGCCTGATAGATACTCACAGGATAGATACTCACAGGCAAGTATCTAAGCGTCAGTTAAACAGAGTCAAAGCTCACAGGAGAACTCTAGCTGGTGATAATGATTTGGGAAATTTCAGCATATAAATAGTCATTGGAACCCAGGGGAATGGAAGATGCTGTCTAGGACAAATTTGTAGGGTGAAAAGGAGTGATAGGAACACTGTGAAAGACATCAACATGGGAGAGGAAGATGCTTTGCTTGAGGGTGTACTCTACATTTTGATTTTTCTCTTTGAGAGAAGCATCATAACAAAAGAAATTATTTTTTCCATATTTCAGACTATTGTACAGTGGTATCTCACTAATGAAGAGTGTATGATGTGAATGCTGGTAGCATTCATGAGGAATGTGTCTTGGGACCTTCAAATCTGTAAATGTCATTTTAGTACATATGACTACCAAGAAATTCTGAGACTTTACGTTTCATGGTTGTGTTGTAAGATATTCTTCAAATCTAGGACTTATGAAACTGATCCATACAGTAGCCTTGTGACCCAATGCCAATATATGGACATAAGTTATTATTCTTATAACTCCCAATTGGGGTTCCCAGTATAATATAGCAAAACACTATGTGCTACCAATAGAAGACATATTTGGTTATTTCTCCTCTTCAGATATGTTCACAGATGCATTTTATTCTGGTGATATCTGTGATGAATGCCTTTCCTGGTCTATAACCTTTTTCTCTATGATCACCTTTGATTAGGAAGAACTTCACAAAGCTATGTGATCACCTTTCAGCCTCTCATCTTAATTTTTTTTTTTGAAAGAGAAAGATTCTTAAACTATGCAAACTAAATTTTACTTATCATAAATGCTGGTTCATTAGCTTCAATACTGCTTTCAGCCTCTTTTGCTTCAGAGGAATGATTATATATACTTTACATTTCACCTGATTTAGGTTTCTGTTGAGACGAGTATTTTCTGAATATGTCCTCACTTCACAAAGTTAATTTATTTTCAACCTCTATCTAGTTTTACCACTATGTTGATAAATAGTTTTATAGCAGAGGAAATCATATGGAAACAATTTCAAGACCTTGAAAAATTTTTGTTTGCCTCAGAGAATATGTTTGATTCATTCCCTCTCCAGATTGGAAATACTGCAAAATCAATGTTTTACATGAATCCCAAATGTATATATTCTAGTTAAGAACCTTCAGCATGGGACTTCCCTGGTGGCACAGTGGTTAAGAATCCGCCTGCCAATGCAGGGGACACGGGTTCGAGCCCTTGTCCGGGAACATCCCACATGCCATGGAACAACTAAGCCTGTGTGCCACAACTACTGAGCCTGCGCTCTAGAGCCCATGAGCCACTACTGCTGAGCCTGCGTTCCATGACTACTGAAGTCCGCATGCCTAGAGCCCGTGCGCCGCAACAAGAGAAGCCACCACAGTGAGAAGCCTGTACACTGCAACAAAGAGTAGTTCCCGCTCGCTGCAACTAGAGAAAGCCTGTGTGCAGCAACGAAGACCCAACACAGCCAAAAATAAATAAATAAAAGCAAAAACAAAAAAGAACCTTCAGCACTGTCAGTTGACTTTCTTTTAAGGAGAACTTCTTTTATAAAAAGAAACCATTAAAAAAATTATTTCCTGATTTACTCTATGAGAGAAGATGAATGTGGAGTAGCAAGCCTGCAATAAAATAAGTATCCTGGGTACCAGCAGCTTCACTGACTAGCTAATGAACTCACACATTAACCAAACAATTTTGAGATTCAAAGCAGGACCTGAGGGGAACTACCAATGAATATTTGTAATAAATTATTGGAACTGTATGTGGATAGTTGAAACTTCAAATATTAAGTCTGTGTATCCCAAGAATCCAAGTATTCTTTCAGCAATTATTTTTCTGAACACCTACTCTGTGTCTTAAGCACAGACACTGAACAAAAACCAGACCTCTAGTTTCTTTAAAGACCTTTGCAGCCTATGGGAGAAACAGACTATAATCAAATAATCAAGCTAACAGAACATGAGGTAAGATAAGGAATGGTGTTCTCGAAGGTGTGTCACCAAAGAACGTGATTTTCAGGTCAGGCAGCAGTCATGAGCCACTTCTTTGAGAAACTGACTCTTGGGGTATGAGTAGGAGCTAGTCAGGCAAATTGGGGCAGTGGGTTGGGGAAGGCTTTAAAGGTTATGTTAAATATTTGGTACATTATCCTAATTAAATAATATTGACCATTTAGGTTAGGGGTAGACAAACTTACTTTGTGTAGGGCCAGATAATAAACATATGGAGGCAGCTATTCAACTCTGCTGTTGTAAGGAAGAAGCAGCTGTAGACAACACATGCATGAGTGGGTGTGGCTGTTTTTTAATAAAACTTTATTTACAAAAAAAAAATCAAGGGCACTATCTTGCATACTCCCTAATTAGGTAAATCCTAAAGTTCCTGCCTTAGTTCCAAATTTCTCCACTGGAAGTGGCACAGGGATATTTGGGGGACATTGCTGACATTGCATAGTCAGCAAGCATCAATGTACTTTATACATTGAAAATTGGGTTCAGAAAAAAAATTGGACTTCTCTGATTTTCCTTTGAACTCATGTCACGAGAAGAAAGCAACAGCCTGGTTCATCTGCCAAGAGAAAGAGCATAAAAGACAACCCGAAATGCCAGAAACTGGATTACTAGAGGGAATGAGTGCTAAGAAAATGTTAAAAAGGTTTCTTGAAAAGCAAAAATCGCTTGGGAGGTGAACTTGTTCAAAGCATGCGTTAACTTACCTCTTGCTAGAACAAACTGTATTACAAGGCTGTGCTCCAGCTTGTCTGATATACAGCACCTGTGGTCTCCATAGCCAGCAGACTCTCTACTTGAGAAGTATTGAGTTTAGTGCTCATGCTGTAGAGAATGATGTACTGTCATAAGTGTTCAGATGAAATCTGGAAAAGCTAAAAAGACTTTAAAAACGTGGGTTTGACTTCCCCTTATAATTATGGTACTAACTTCCTAGAGTAATTTCATAAACTTTTTTATGCTCAAGTGTCCAGTTCATAAAATCCTTGTCAAAATTACATAGCGTAGTTAAAATATTTTGGAATTATAACACTAGGCACAATTTAGAAGAAATTTATTACTAGTAGTCCCCGCTCGCTGCAACTAGAGAAAGCCTGTGTGCAGCAACGAAGACCCAACACAGCCAAAAATAAATAAATAAAAGCAAAAACAAAAAAGAACCTTCAGCACTGTCAGTTGACTTTCTTTTAAGGAGAACTTCTTTTATAAAAAGAAACCATTAAAAAAATTATTTCCTGATTTACTCTATGAGAGAAGATGAATGTGGAGTAGCAAGCCTGCAATAAAATAAGTATCCTGGGTACCAGCAGCTTCACTGACTAGCTAATGAACTCACACATTAACCAAACAATTTTGAGATTCAAAGCAGGACCTGAGGGGAACTACCAATGAATATTTGTAATAAATTATTGGAACTGTATGTGGATAGTTGAAACTTCAAATATTAAGTCTGTGTATCCCAAGAATCCAAGTATTCTTTCAGCAATTATTTTTCTGAACACCTACTCTGTGTCTTAAGCACAGACACTGAACAAAAACCAGACCTCTAGTTTCTTTAAAGACCTTTGCAGCCTATGGGAGAAACAGACTATAATCAAATAATCAAGCTAACAGAACATGAGGTAAGATAAGGAATGGTGTTCTCGAAGGTGTGTCACCAAAGAACGTGATTTTCAGGTCAGGCAGCAGTCATGAGCCACTTCTTTGAGAAACTGACTCTTGGGGTATGAGTAGGAGCTAGTCAGGCAAATTGGGGCAGTGGGTTGGGGAAGGTGTTTAGAGAGAAAGGCTTTAAAGGTTATGTTAAGTATTTGGTACATTATCCTAATTAAATAATATTGACCATTTAGGTTAGGGGTAGACAAACTTACTTTGTGTAGGGCCAGATAATAAACATATGGAGGCAGCTATTCAACTCTGCTGTTGTAAGGAAGAAGCAGCTGTAGACAACACATGCATGAGTGGGTGTGGCTGTTTTTTAATAAAACTTTATTTACAAAAAAAAAATCAAGGGCACTATCTTGCATACTCCCTAATTAGGTAAATCCTAAAGTTCCTGCCTTAGTTCCAAATTTCTCCACTGGAAGTGGCACAGGGATATTTGGGGGACATTGCTGACATTGCATAGTCAGCAAGCATCAATGTACTTTATACATTGAAAATTGGGTTCAGAAAAAAAATTGGACTTCTCTGATTTTCCTTTGAACTCATGTCACGAGAAGAAAGCAACAGCCTGGTTCATCTGCCAAGAGAAAGAGCATAAAAGACAACCCGAAATGCCAGAAACTGGATTACTAGAGGGAATGAGTGCTAAGAAAATGTTAAAAAGGTTTCTTGAAAAGCAAAAATCGCTTGGGAGGTGAACTTGTTCAAAGCATGCGTTAACTTACCTCTTGCTAGAACAAACTGTATTACAAGGCTGTGCTCCAGCTTGTCTGATATACAGCACCTGTGGTCTCCATAGCCAGCAGACTCTCTACTTGAGAAGTATTGAGTTTAGTGCTCATGCTGTAGAGAATGATGTACTGTCATAAGTGTTCAGATGAAATCTGGAAAAGCTAAAAAGACTTTAAAAACGTGGGTTTGACTTCCCCTTATAATTATGGTACTAACTTCCTAGAGTAATTTCATAAACTTTTTTATGCTCAAGTGTCCAGTTCATAAAATCCTTGTCAAAATTACATAGCGTAGTTAAAATATTTTGGAATTATAACACTAGGCACAATTTAGAAGAAATTTATTACTCAGGATGAGCTAGGTTATGCTGCAAAGAAAAACAACCCCAAAATCTCAGTGGCTGTAAGCAACCAACTTTTTTGTCACTCACAATATATGTTCATTGTAGTCAACACAGGGCTCTACTAATCTTAGTCACTAATGGAGCAGTCATCATCTCAGTGTTGCTGGTGGCCATGATGGAAGGAAAGAGATAGCTCTGGAGCAATTAAATATTTAGCCCAGAAGTGACTCATATTACTTTTTCTCACAATGCATTGGCCAGAGTATTTGGCAAACAGCACTCAAGACTATCGCACACAGTTTTATATTTGCTTGTATAATTGTTTTATTAATGCTTATCTCTTCAACTTGGTATGGAGCAACATAAGAGCAGGGACTGTGATTGATTTTGTTCAGTTTCCTCCATTCAGTGTCTTAAAACAGTGCCTGGCACGATGAGGGGCTCAACAAATATTTAAGTGGATGAAGACTTTTGTCTAGTCTAGCCCTTTGATAATAGATCATGCAAGATAATGTGCTCTTTCTTGTCATCAGTCTTCAGAAATGTGAGTTCTATGTAATATTATCCTCGAAGTAGATGTAAAATCACTATTGAAAATTATAGCCCTAAAGTTTCTCTTTAAAACAGATACTGTTTAGAAGGAACTGAGGATAATTTTTTAAAATATCCACCTTTTCCCCACAATAGCAGGAGACCAGTTGAGATGGTGGCACATTTGACCTTGGGGAGCTTACTCTATTGGTTCATGCTAATCAAGATTATTCTGCTATAATAAACAACCCCTCGGTTTTGGTGGCTTAATACAACAAGGTTTTTTTCTTCTCTCTCACATTACTTGTCCAACTTGGATTACTAGGGAGGTAGAAAGAGGAGCTCTGCTCAAATAGCCACATTAGGACTGAAACTAATGGGTGCTCCACTGTATGGACAATTGCGGGGCACCTTGAGTGTTGTAGGTACACCTGGAGAATCCCATGCATCTCCTCCTTTCTTGGCCAGGATGACAAGCACCACTTACACCTGTAGGTCACTGGCCGGAACCCCATCACACGGCCTCACCTAATGCAAGGTATCTGAGTGACGTGGAAGAGCAGGTGGGATGTTTGGAGGGCACCACTTTTTCTACCACAGATAATCTCAACAGAGGTAGTTAAAAAGTCTAAATATTTGTATGTAGAGGATCCCCTTTGGAACCATGGGGGTTTTATCCTGGATATGGAACCCCCTAGAAAGTAAACTCATGTTGACACCATGGGGGATAGAGTAGCTCAGTCATGGCTTGCAAAAGCTATCAGTGTAACTGATATGATAAAATGATAGGAAGAGTATCAAATAGGAAATGGATTGGATTTTTAGTGTCACGTCTGGACCCAATAAATGTAGGCTGTCACTGCTGTTATGGTACAAAACAATGAAAGGTCTGTCTGCTATTAGGAGAAACATTTTATGAATTGATGTCAACAGTCATTTCTGATATCATATATTAGAACAGTGTAAGGGAAAAAATGGTTATTTTACTTTTCTAGATTGGTGTCGTACACAGTAACATTTGTTGTACATTTTAAAATATTTTGTTGGTTGTCCTGTAGATCCCCGGACTTCCTGCACTATAGCCCACTTGAAATGACACTTCACATATATGAATAACATGCCAGGTTCTAGATTTTCACATTGATTAAAGAGGTTCTCTTTGGTGTTTAATTTTCTTTTTAACCAAAAAAGTCCATTCTCGTTTTTTTTTTGAGGGACATTTCTCATGGAATAATGGGTCATATTAGGTTACGTTTAGGAAACTTGTGTTTATCAAGCTGTCTACATATCTGTTAAAAGAATTTCACATCTATAAATAAATAAGCTTATTTTTCCATGGTGCCAGAGAGATAGCGAAACTTTTGTATAAAAATATTTCTACCAGCTGAAATATCATGATTGTTATTCTAATATTCCCTCCACAAATACTTAGTGAACTATGTGTGTGTTTTAGAAAGTTAGGGTAGATATTTTATTTTTTTCTTGCTTCTTGAGAACTTCAATAACAACAAAAGTAGATTTGATTTTAATATGTATACCTTAAGATTTCTTTGGACCACTACTAATAACATGAAAATAAATTTGGGATACCAATCACTGAACAAATGTAGGATTGGACAAAAGATAGTATTTAGAAAGTCTTAGTTCGTATCCTTCCAGTTTCCCCAAACCAAGCTACATACTCTTTCCCATATTTCCCTATTTGGTGAAGGACATCCCATCCATCCAGATGGCTGAGCAGAGCCTGGCTTCATCTTATTCTTTCTGCTCCTCATACTCACATGTAATTAAGTTTGTCCTGTAGTTTTTAGTCCCGAAATACTTCTTGATTCCCCTCCCTCTCCCCTATTGTTTCTCTGCCAGTGCAGGTCATGTTCAGTCTCCCTGCAGTGATCTTTCTGAAATCTACACCTGGTATTATCATTCCCCTGATTAAAAGTCTTTGGTGGTTTCCCATCCATCAGGATAGAGTTCAAAGTCCTGAGAGTTGGAAATACTTCTCTTCAGGATCTCACCCTTGCCTGCCTTTCTGGCCTCAATTCTCATTACCTGTCTGTACACCATCTGAACCCAAGGCATTAAAAATGACTTCCAGGTCCTCCAGAATATCCTGTTCTCTCTTGCTGCCTTTCCATTGTAAATGCTATTCTTACTGCCTTCAACACAAAAACACAATCCCCAAATCCCAGTTCCTCAACTTCTACTCATCTCTTAATTGGCAGTGACTCCTTCTGGAAGCCATCCTGTAATTCCTGGCCAGTTAGGCAGCCCACCCTCTCTGCTCTCACAGGACAGTTTAGCCCTCTAACATAGCATGTCACACATTATCAGAATTGTGGTTTTCCTTTCTTGTCTTCTTCACTGCTTTGCTCTTTGAGAATATTAACTGTGTGTTCTTTGTTTATTCATTTTTTATACTGAGAAAATTAAAAAACACAGAAAAAAGAAATACCCACAGTCCTGTCTCTTAGAAATAACAGCTTTTGACATGTCATGTTTTCTTTTTCTCACCAAAGAAATAAAACAAAATACAACTAACCTCTATCTCTACCCTAAATCCTACTCCTCTTCTGCCTCTCTTATAGGAAAGCACCATCATGGGTTTGTGGCCGTTTTCCTTTCCACTAAAAATACTTTTACATATGTATTATATATACATAGTCAGTATTGACATTTATATTTTTACAATTTTTAAAATGGTTTTGTACATTCCATAAGATACTACTTGCAATTTTATTTCAATATTATGCCCATATGTATAGGCCTCAAAAACATAATATTGGGCTTCCCTGGTGGCGCAGTGGTTGGGGGTCCGCCTGCCGATGCAGGGGACATGGGTTCGCGCCCCGGTCTGGGAAGAATCCCACATGCCGCGGAGCGGCTAGGCCCGTGAGCCATGGCCGCTGAGCCTGCGCGTCCGGAGCCTGTGCTCTGCAACGGGAGAGGCCACAACAGTGAGGCCCGCGTACTGCAAAAAAACAAACAAACAAAAACTATTGAGTGAATATGTCAAGATGTAGAATGTGAAATAAATTTTATTTTTTGTCAATTTTATGAGTGAAAATGATATATTATTGTGGTCTTCATTTACCTTTTTGATTAATAATGGATTAAGCTTTTTCCCATTGGTGCGTCAGATGCTGCTGACTGAATTTCCTGTAAATTCATGTCTTTCCCCCACCCCGAGAATGAAAAAGTGAATGTTCACAGGCTTGAGGAAGTGGGAGTATTCTATTATGCATAGGCAGACAGTGTGGTCAGTAAACATTGTATTGTGAAAGAATGATAGAAGGAGAGGACAGTGAGGAAGATGGAAGAACACACTGCTGAGAAGCTTGGATTTTATCATCTGTTGATGGAAATTTATTGATGGACTCTAACTAGAAGAGCAACAGCTTCAGAGCTGGTTTTTAAAAAATGAGCTTTGAAGGATGCTTTGGAGGTCAAGGCAGTAGGGAAGCAAGAAAAGAGCTTAGAAACATATTGCAGTGGACCAGACAAGAAATGGTAATGGTCTGAAATGAGCACGGGGAGGGGAGAGAAATGGCTGCACTTGCCATTTATTTAGGAAATTGAATTTCAGGGATTTGGGTCAAGTACACAGGTAGGTATTTTGTGCACGTAATACAAATATTAATTGTGACATTTACTTAATATGTACCACTGATAGTTATTTTTCCTTCATTAAACTGAAAATTAAGGTAATCAAACCCTATTAAATATTGTCCTATGTTCATCATTTTATATCCAGTGCTAATACATAACAAAGTGTACAGTGAATAAATATAATAGATACATGCACGACTACCTGAATTTTGCAGTGTGGTTATTCTTGCCAATTCCACGTTTTCCCTTCCTATCTTTCAGTCCTTCTCGTTTCCCCGTGCCCCGATATGGCTAACCACCACATCATTCTGTTTTGTTTTATTTGGTTTTCTGCTGTGATGCTGGGACAATTCAGAACTACTAGCAAATTCTCCTGTTTAGTCGGACATGGTCTTTTTCTGTTCATCAGCTGCTCACATTCTTGCTGTGCTGTAGTCACTATGTATAACTGATTTGACTAATGCCTCCTCATTCCTGGCAGATGTTTGAAAACTTACTTCTCTCATTACGGACCCATTCACATGTATTTAAACATGAAGATCATTAGAAACAAGTATCTGGATGCGAAGTCCCTCTGCTACCTTCCTGTTCTCTAAACTTCTCATTTTCTCTGTTCAAAACATGGCTGTCTTTCTACTTTCTGGACACCTCTAAAGGAAAAATGCTGTGCCTACAAATTCTGCAGGATCAAATGACAAATCTCTCAGAGTAAAAACCATTTTTCTATGGAAGAAACAAAGTTTCTTTGTAGAGATGAAAAATTTAATGAAGTTTTTGCAATGGGAAAGAGAGCCGTTTCTCACGAATCTTACTGGGGTTTCCACCTGAATTTCTCTGTAGTTTAATCTTGATAGTTTAGAGGCAACAGACATGGTTTAGTTAAATTTTGATTCCTTAGTTTTCGGGGGTGGAGTACTTTGGGGGGTAGTTTTCAGGGGGCTGTGTTTGTATTACAAAACAACATAAGTTTCCTATATGTACCTTGGGAATCACTTGACTGCATTGAATCGGGATGGAAAATAAAGGTTCATGAATATTTCAAAGTTTACTAGAAACTATCATTTTCTTGCTCTTCTGTGTAGGTCTTCTACAAATTAAGGTCAATAGGTCTGAAATACATGATTTTTATTAGGCATTCAAAGACTGTATCACTTTTTATTCATTTGATATAAATCATAATATAGTGTCTTGTAAGTACAGCTTTTAAAAAACTCTTGTTCATAGCCTGCCTCATTCTTTTTAGATTTATGTCCATGATGTTCATGGTCCTGAATGTGGACTGGGTCTCTCTGAAGGAAAGTGGGTCAGATGGTTGCTTGTGCAGATTGAGGAGAAACTGATAGCTTCCTGGGCTTTTTTGAAGGGTGCTGTTTTATAATACGATTAGTCAAGGTTTACAGTGCTGTTACCGGCCTGAGCACTTCAAACCACTATGCAATTTTATAAACTATTCAGTGCTTATGGCAAAATTCTGGTCTTTTGATGTTGGGGCAGGAGTAGACATTTTATTGGAAAGTGACGCAAAAATAAAGACAAAAACACTGGATGATTGTGGGGAGGGTATTGACTTTAATAAGAAAGTTTGACCCAAGATCTCGAAGTGTCACCAAAATGGCACACAAAAACAAAGTAAAACTTCGGTTTGGAGCCCACTGGAGAATCTGACATTAATCCTCCAATATTTAAAAAATGTTTTATTATGGAAAATTTCAAACATAAAAAATAGAGAATATAGTATAAAAAAACTCCTCAAATACACATTAGTCACTTCAATAAGCACTACTCATCACCTAGTCTTTATTTTTTTTAACATCTTTATAGGAGTATAATTGATTTACAATAGTATTTTAGTTTCTGCTGTATAACAAAGTGAATCAGCTATACGTATACATACATCCCCATATCTCCTCCCTCTTGCGTCTCCCTCCTACCCTCCCTATCCCACCCCTCCAGGTGGTCACAAAGCACTGAGCTGATCTCCCTGTGCTATGTGGCTGCTTGCCACTAGCTAGCTATTTTACATTTGGTGGTGTATATATGTCCATGCCACTCTCTCACTTCGTCCCAGCTTACCCTTCTAGTCTTTTTTTAAATCTGAAACCCTACTGACTATCCTCTCTCCTCACTGGATTCTTTTGAAGGAAATCCTGGATATCTTATCATATAATCTGTAATCTGCAAATATGTAAGAATGTATCTAAAAGACTAAGATTATTTTTAAAAACATAATCCCAGTATCATTATACACTGAAAAGTAAACAATAATTATGTTTTATCATCAAATAGTCAGTGATAATCTAACATTCCTTTTTAATATAATTGCTGGACTACTTAAAGAAAAGCTTTCCATCATTAACTATTTTTTTTAACCCCAGGTAGAGTTCACACAGGAAAACAGATTAAATACTTGATATTTTCCCTTTACTTCCAAGTTTTTGGAAAAATCAGTGAGTTCATTAATCACCTTTAATGGTGACTAGTTTGCTTTTTGTATCTTTTAAAAAAAATTTTATTGCAGTATAGTTGGTTTACAATGTTGTGTTAGTTTCAGGTGTACAGCAAAGTGAATCCATTATACATATACATATATCCACTCTTTTTTAGATTCTTTTCCCATATAGGCCATTACAGAGTGTTAAGTAGAGTTCTCTGTGCTATACAGTAGGTCCTTATTAGTTATCTATTTTTATATAGTAGTGGGTGTACGTCAATCCCAATCTTCCAATTTATCCCTCCCTGCCCCTTACCCCTCGTAACCATGTTTGTTTTCTACATCTGTCACTCTATTTCCGTTTTGTAGATAAGTTCATTTGTACCTTTTTTGTAGATTCCATGTATCTTTTTGAACTCATGGATTTTGAACATATTTGATGTCCTTCAATTCATTGTAGTTATCCCTGTCAGTGCTTAAATTGCCCCACCTTTGTCTGGTGGGAGTGTTTTCAACTTGCCTTTTTTAGTCTTTACAGCTCAATTTTCTTTGCTATTTTCCGTGCTGTCTGGCATATGAAGATGTTGCAGGATTATCTTGCTTGTGTCTTACTCTTAGAAAGAGTCATTTCACGCAGAAACTCTGGTCCTTGTAGTGGGAATTGATATTTATAGGCCACATCTAGGCCTGTAGGGCAATTCACTGTTAATATGTTGGTAGTTTTTAGGTCTTGCAGTGGCTCATGTGGGAAATATGTATTTTTTGATAGTGAAAATACATCATGAGCTCATGCTGGTATGTCCATTTAGGATAATGGGGCTATGTTTAATTTTTTTATATGTTATATTGTATGTATTTTCTCATCTACTGAAAGCTTTTATTCCTAATAATTTATTTGCTCTGTCATGCTATCTGTCTGTATATGTACTTTTAGAATAATACCAATATTAGCATATACAACATAGTTACTGAAATTATTTTAAAAGAATTCCTAGTCATTATTTTGTACTTCTGAAACATCCCACTAGGCATGTGCAGTCAAATTACCTTTTTTGTTGTTGTTGTTGTTGTTGCGGTACGCGGGCCTCTCACTGTTGTGGCCTCTCCGGTTGCGGAGCACAGGCTCCGGACGCGCAGGCTCAGCGGCCATGGCTCACGGGCCACGCGGCATGTGGGATCTTCCCGGACCGGGGCACGAACCCGTGTCCCCTGCATCGGCAGGCGGACTCTCAACCACTGCGCCACCAGGGAAGCCCCAAATTACCTTTCTTAAAAAAAATATTCACCTGAAAAAATTTTTCTGTGGTTAAGCTACCAACTCTAATCACAGCTTCATTTGTTTTATGTGATTTTTTGTTTTAAGGTATTGCAATTTGTTTGTTTTGTTTTTTGGCTGCGTTGGGTCTTCGTTGCTGCGCATGGGCTTTCTCTAGTTGTGGTGAGCAGGGGCTACTCTTTGTTGTGGCATGCGGGCTTCTCCCTGCGGCGGCTTCTCTTATCGCGGAGCACGGGGCTCTAGGCACGCGGGCTTTGGTAGCTGCGGCAGGTGGGCTCAGTAGTTGCGGTGCACAGGCTCTAGGGCTCAGGCTCAGTAGTTGTGGCACATGGGCTTAGTTGCTCCATGGCATGTGGGATCTTCCCAGACTAAGGATTGAATCTGTGTGCCTTGCATTGGCAGGTGGATTCTTAACCACTGTGCCACCAGGGAAGTCCTGGCATTACAATTTTTAAAGTTTTGTTTTTTTTCATAAAAATGTAAAACTTTTTCATAGTTCCAAAGTCAAATCTATGAAATCAGGTATGTTCAGGGAAAACTAGACTCTGTCTATCCATCCTGTTTATTCTTTCCCTTATGTGTCACCATTTTCTTTAGTTTTGGATTATCTTTACATTTTGAGGGGAATGTCTCAAAATAGTTTATACAAAGAATCCACTTAAGGGTATTTTTTCCAGTCTTTTGCTACTACAAGTAGACTGCAGGCAGTTGTTTTGTGTATGTCTCTTTTATATGTTTTTCACTATGTATTTAAATAGATTCCTAAAAGTGTGATTACTCAAAGGGTGAATGTGAATATAAATTAATTAGATATTGTCAAATTCCTCTCTGTGTGGGGATGACCATTTTCCAATCTCAAGACCAGTAGATGATAGTGTATTTTCCCCTGCAGATTATCTAACAAATCATGTGTCTAAACTTTATGTTCCAAAGCTTCTGAGGGTACCTCTGATGGTTAGGGAAGAGGAAAAAGGGAAATCTCAGTTTGAAGGGAGCAGTCCTGGGCTTGAAGTTAAAAGATCCAGGTTCAATTCCTGGCCTGTCAGTGACTACGTTTTTGACTTTAGACGGGTTAATTAACTTTTTTCATTTGTTCCATAGATCTGTGGTGAAGATTGTGTCAACTGAAAAAAAAAATGCACAACTTGAGAGTTGTGAGTTAAGTTTAATTGGGGCAAAATGAGGACTATAGCGCCGGGGGTGGGGGGGGTAGCATTTCAGATAGCTCTGAGAAACAGCTCCAAAGAGGCAGCTGGGAAGGTCAGTGTATATGTGATTTTTGTGAAAGGGGAGTACATGCAATCAAGCACACATTTTTGCAGAAGGTTGCTGCTACTCTTGTGAAGATTACTGCTAGTCACGAGGAGCAGACGTCACCATGAAGGATTTTAGTGCTTTTCTAGGTTCAAGGAGATGCAAGAATTTGGCTTATAAAATCTTTTCCTGAATATATCTAACTATCTGAAGACCTGTTCTGCCAGTTTTCCCCAGAGAATAGAGGGCCTCACTCCTGATCTCCACCCTGAACTCCTTTTAGGGGGTGTTGAAGCTCAGCAGCTGCAGTGGCTCATAGTTTACTCCTTTTAGAGGTAGATGGCAAGTTCCAGTTTGCACGTGACAATTGAATGAGGTGATATTATGAAATATATGATAGAATACCTTATCATAGTAGTTACTCAGCATGCAATTTTCAAATGTAAAGCAACTGAGATTTTTTTTAACTATTTGGAAATTTCTAACAGTGTTTTGATGAGAACAGAAAAGGGGATATCTGTTACTGACCAATGATTTTCGGATCACCGCTATCCTAGATGTTATGATAATCTCTAGTGCTCCCTCCAAAGGCCAAAGTCCATGTTGAACAGTAATTGAAATAATAATAAATATGTATTACATTTAAAACTTACATGCCAAACACTTTTCCTGAATTAAAAATTATATAATTATAATTATCACAAAACTCTGTAATATAGAGATTAACCCCATTTGACAGATAAGTAAACTGGGTAAGAAAGGCTTAGTGATTGCACAAGTTCATGTAGCTACTATGGTTGAATCAACTTTTGAAATTGACAGTCTGCAAGTGTACATGCATGAGTGTGTGTGTGTGTGTGTGTGTGTGTGTGTGTGTATTTGGATGTTTGGGTTTGAGGGAAGAAAAAGTTCAGTTCAGCAAATCAAAACCAGTTCAGTGCCTTGTAGATAGTATGACTATATATCCTTGTTTGCCCAGGACCATGCCGGTTTACACTTTCTATCCTGATACAACTGCTAGTAGCACCAACTTTCATTCTTAGAAGTTACCCTACTTAGGAGTAAAAAGAGGCTATAACCCTGTAGGCAATTTGTGAAGTGGCTTAACGTTATAGTTGTTCAAAGAGTTTAGTGGAAGAATCTTCTCTCCTAAATTAAAGAAAGACCATTGAAAACATCACCCTCCTGGTGGGTGGTCTGCTAACTTCTTTATAGTACCTGGGGGTTAATTCAGCCTGCAACTGTGATAAACATCCCCTTAGAGTTTAGGTCTCTAGTGGAGCTCAGTCTGAAGTTGTAGAGAAGAAAAAGAGCACGCTGCTCTCCATGCTGGTCACTGATTCCTCACATTTTAACAATTTGTGTATTCCCAGGGCTTAGATTAGTGCTTGGCACAAACTGATCACTTAATGTTTTTTGAATAAATGAATGACCCTTAATTGGTCTCTTGCTACTGTGATGGAAATAAAGTTAGCTTAACCAGAGTACTCACGTAAGTTGAATACTCACCTAAATATTTACATTCATATTAATTCGCTGTCTTTTTTCAGAGAAAAATGTCACCAACTTGAACTGGAAATGCCTTTTTAAAGTTATGTCACTATATTTGTTTTTTTTAAAGGAAAATCAGGAACCAGGGTAACTCGTTTGTCAGCCAAAGTCATATTTTTTTAAAAAATTCATTTTATTCAAGTATAGTTGATTTACAATGTTGTGTTAATTTCTGCTGTGCAGCAGTTATTCAGTTATACATATATATATTCTTTTTCATTTTCTTTTCCATTATGGTTTATCACAGGATATTGAGTATAGTTCCCTGTGTTATGCAGTAGAACCTTGTTGCGTAGTCATAGCTTGTTTTTTTTTTTTTTTTTTTTTTTTTTTTGCGGTACTCTGGCCTCTCACTGTTGTGGCCTCTCCTGTTGCGGAGCACAGGGTCCAGGCGCACAGGCCCAGCAGCCATGGCACGGGCCCAGCTGCTCCGCGGCATGTGGGATCTTCCCGGACCGGGGCACGAACCCTTATCCCCTGCGTCGGCAGGCGGACTCTCAACCACTGCGCCACCAGGGAAGCCCCATAGCTTGGTTTTATTTTGCTTATTTACTTTATAATTTTTATGTGTGCAAGTACTGCTCAACATTTGATCTGATAATCAGCACTTGAAATGTTAGTCTATTTAGAGAGTGCACCATGGTGGGACAAGTGAAGGAGTTGTAAAAGGGGGCATGACAATGCAAACTTAGTGGAAAAAAAATAAAGTGTCCACTTGTTAATGAAATAGGCTTGCTAGTGCCAAACCAATGCACAGGCTATGAAAATGTGATCCTGGGCAAGTAACATTTTATTTTCTCCATCAAATGCATTTTTCGATAAAAAATAAACACATTAGGTATGGACAAATGTTTTACTAAAGGAGTTTTAGGTATTAAACAAAACCTGCTAGGCCAGCCTAAGACTAAGGCACTAGAATAATGTACTTTACATATGCTACCATGGGCATAAGAAGGGATCAGGAGGCACGGAGCCCGATACTGTGTAAGCATTGCCTGGACAATTAAATAGTGATTGGTATTCTCATAAGTTCTCAGAATTTAGAATAAATTAGAAATTTTTTTTTCTTTAAGTCTTTGAAATCATAGGACTAAGAGAAATTTGGTTCTCCATATTTATTTTCTATGTTGATGGAGATTAAGTTTCATCTGAGTTGAGCCAAATAAATTAAAACTGAAGCATTTGATTTAGAAAACTGAGAAATTTCTTCATGCTAAAGTTGTTCGTTTATCAGGTCTATTAGATTCACTTCAAATTAATAGGATATGGAATAAAAATGAAATTATTCTTTCCTAGTCAATTAAATGAAAAACAGGACAAAATTGTTCTATAAAGTAATATTGAGTTTCTAGAAGTGAAAGGATTGTCTTCACAAAAACATTTTATAAAGAATGGCAGTGGTGGTGATGTGTGGATGTAGGTTGCTTAAAAATAACGATTATCTAGAAGATATTATGACTATGTGAGTCTGGCTTCTTGAATTTTGTAACACTTAGTTAAACAAGTTTGTTGATACTTTATATATATATATATATATATATATATTTAAATTACTGAAATAGGGCTCCATCCTTCAAAATTTTAACAACTGAATTGTAGTAAAGCATATACATGTGAAACATTTGTTCTAAAATTTAAAAACTGTAAAAATTAAATACAAATTATGAGGATGGAGTAATGCAGAGAAGAATCATGTGAACTTAATTTCTTTTGAGTGAGTGAAATCATGCATGGTGCTCATATATGCTCAGTTTATAAAACATCAGTTTACAAAATAGCATTCAAATAGCCTGCATGGGCTATGTAAGAATAGACCTTTGAATTTGTGTTGAAATTCTTGATGTACCTTTTCTAGCTGGCTACTAGAAAGCAAGAGGTTTTCCTCTCATGCCTCAGCTACTCTGCCTATTAAATCTCTGCCTCACAGAGCTGTCCTAAGAATTACAGATAATACATACAAGGACCTGGCACATAATAAGAGCTTATAAAATGTAACTTACTATTTCTCACTTCACATCAAACTTCATTGATATTTATAAAAGCCATTTTTCTAGATAATTTGCTGACTAGAACTAAGAGTAGTTATAAATGTTTATTATTTTTAAATGCTTTCTATTTATTATGGCCACTGCTGAAATAGTACTAAACTCAAAGCTCTAGCACAAGCCAGGATATCTCATATAGCTTTGTTTCAGAGAAGTGTTTATCAGGCTTCCACAGCACACAATATTTAGTTGGCTTTTTTTTGTTTTTCAGCTCTTCCTCGGCCTGTGCTTTTCAGAAAAAATATTATTCTCTTTTGTATTTCCTATTGGTTCCCTGAAGGGTGTAATTATTCTAATTATTGATTATTTATGGTTTAATTGGGGACTATTTTATTGTAATTCATAGGAATAAAACAACAACAAATGAGATGCAAGTGAAACATCTCAGAAATGTGTATCTAACAAAGAAAACATATATTTTCAAATATGAACATGCATTTAGAGCCTGGCTGGCTGCCCGAACTCCTAATAAGTTGTTCAGTGCTTCAACTTCCTATTATAATAGATACTGCTAATGGAAGCTCTGGGTCCACAGCTAGAGGTAATAACACCCAATAGAGTTTTGTGTCTGGGAAGAAGTGGACTTCTTTGTGGTGAGCTTATAAAATATTTATTGGTTTGCCTTAAGCCAAGTACATGGTAAAAGACTAGTTTGTATTTTTGTTTTGTTTTCAAGCAGGCCACTTTGACTCTTATTTATCTTGCCTTAATCAGAGAGTTCATTGTTGAAAGCTTTAATCTGAAATACTTTCATTGTGTGTTGTTTGTTACTAAAACAAATGAGCTAAAATTAGTTTTTAATTGAGCTGTGAGAACTTGTCAGTACATAAATCACACAATATTGTATTTTTCTATATATGCATAAAGAGAATATTTTAATCAGCATGGGTTCCTGTGTTTACAGGTTGAAAGAACTAGTCTACAGATCTAAGAATGTAGGTATTAAAAATGCTTTTTAATCATTAAAAAGGGGACAATTTCAGTGTTATTTCTTTAATGTTGGGTAGAAGATTGTGATTCAATCAGTTTAAACAAGTATAAACATAGAGATGATCATTTAGGTTGAATTTTGGTTCAGAGAATAAATTCTTGGGATTTGGGGTATTGTACAATCTGTCCCATACAAAGGGAAAAATCACCTTCTTGTGATTTTTGTTTATTTTTTTTCCTGAGAGTAGCATCCTGCTGGGAAGCTTACTTTATTCTCCTAGGTTTGCTTCCTTCTACTTTTTTTGTCCCCTAACAATGATGACTGGTTTACAAACAGAAATTTGTATCAATTGACATAGTCCTTTCTCCTTCTGCTGTCCTGAAATACGAAACACTGTATTGCTATATTTTGGTAAAACTAGTGATCCCCAAAATGTAAATGGATGAAAATGCTACAGTCTATTATGGAAGCAAAAATATCTTCATATTTGCTTTACAAATTTTTCAAAGTAAAATACAGTCATGTTTGTATAATCACATAAAAATTCATTTTAGAATTCTTCACAATAAATTGAAGAAGGTAAAGCAGTCTGCTTCTCATATTAAATAGTGAAGCAAAAAGCACGATTTTAAAAAAATCTTCCTGTTTTGTTAGGATACAAAAGTCTGTGACAGTTGCTGACTTCTTTAAGAAACCCTTCAGGAGAAACTTTTGGTTGGCTATGAAATCTATTTTAAGATAAAATAAAATGATATTGGAATTACATACCTAATTCATTGGTGAAATATTTGAGCAAACTGACCATTTGAGTTTTAATTTTCAAAGTATTTCCTGTGTACTCTTGACATCTGTACATCTGTTTAATTTCCAGCGAAAGCAAAACCCTGGAAATTAGGCTCATTTGAGTATTAACTTGAGAAATGCATTCATGGTCTAGTAATTTTCTTTTATGTCCACATTATTTTAAATCACAGCATGAATTTGCCACTGTAGTCTATGGCCAGAGCACGTTTATTGTGAATTATTTAACCCTTTTTATATTATAGCATATAGTATAGAATAATTGACATAACCAACTGTTTAAAAATTTTAATGCAGTGATAGAGCCTTGGCATTTATAGATTTACCCTATACAGTTACAACTCTTTCAGTTTCAGATATTTGTGAGAAATCTCCAAGGTGTGTAATACACTATGAAATTTTTAAGGACAGTAATTTTTGCTCTGACTTCAGTTATTGGCAGCCAGTAAGTGAGTCCAGCTGACTACACAGTACCAACATTGCAGTGTGGTTGTCAGTTAATTAACACCTTATATTAACTTTTAAAAAGTAATAAAAACTTTGTTTCATAGCAGGAAGTGGTACCTAAAAAGAAGTTCAACTTCTAGTCATTTAAATTTTTTATGTATTATGAGATTTGTGATCCCAAGATATATCGCTCAAGAATGTTATGGTTTGGGCTTCCCTGGTGGCGCAGTGGTTGAGAGTCTGCCTGCCGATGCAGGGGACACGGGTTCGTGTCCCGGTCCGGGAGGATCCCACATGCCGTGGAGCGGCTGGGTCCGTGAGCCATGGCCGCTGAGCCTGTGCTCCGCAATGGGAGACGCCACAACAGTGAGAGGCCCATGTACCGCAAAAAAAAAAAAAAAAGAATGTTATGGTTTTACTGAAGTTAGAGACATTTCTTGTTCTGTGATCAGATTATTTCAGGATGTAGCCTGAAATAATGGGATGTAGCCCTCCATTAAATGAGAAATGTTGCAAATTAGAAATAGTTTGCAACTCTAAGGCATTCAAATAATTATCATCTTCGATAAAAATCTTTTTGTTTTTCTTTTTTGCAGTTTAGGATATCTGGATATGAGACCCAGGAATTGTCACTTAAGGTGAACTACACACACACACACACACACACACACACACACACACACACACATCATGCTTTCACATTTAAATTTAAATAACATGTCTATATTCTACAGTATCCAATTACATTTATGTTTAGTGAAGAGTAGGAAGAGTGTAATTCCTGACTAGCTAGGTTAGGGTAGGAAGAAACCAATTGTATATTTTGTGCAGTAACATTTCAGTGTTTCCACATGGCTTTTGTCCTTTTTGTCTTCACTGTTTGTTGACAGTTTTGTTGTAGATACTTCATGTGCATCACCTCATTGAATCTACTGCTGTGAAGAGAAAACTATAACTAAAGTTGGGGCAATGTCAAAGTAAGGTCCAATTCTCAGTTATGTACAAGGCTATCCAAAAGGAGAATGGAAATTTCATTTAAGATAGCAGAATGTTTTGTTTTAAATAAAAATATTTTGGGTTTCATATGCCAGATACATTGCTGGTACTACTTAATTTCTCTACCTGTCAATGAGAACCATCCCTGAGATACACTGCAAAATCTTTCTGCGAATGAAATCACTGAACCCCAGCAGTGAGTGCCATGGATTATTTATTTTAAATGACAACAGCCACATTTTTATGCACATATATCGATCGTGCCAAAAACATCCTGACTGGGAAGCTGAAGAGAAAATGAAAAAGTACTCTCTTTTTCGTATGAAAACATTTCTAGCAGCAGAAACTGGAAAATGATCCACCAAGAGTTTAGATATAATGTAGATGGAGCCTGACTTAACAATGAGTGAACAGTTACTTCTCACAAATGTCAGTAACATTGTCTTGACAGTGGTTCTGGGTGCCTTTGTGTTGCTAGGCAACTCAAAAGGGGATGGGAAATTTACACTCAAATATATTTATATGTTAGATTTTATACATATTATATTGAGACTATATTACACACATCATTACAGGCTAGTTGTACATTTCTGTTCTCTTTTGTGTGAGCTTTTCAGCATATACTTGAAAGGCACTCTTACCTGCATCCTTGCTCCCTCCTTTTTTTTGAAAATTAACATAGCCCTAATATACACATTGTTATGGTTGACTATTCTGGCTACATGAAAGAAAATATGTAGCTTTTTGGATGCAGAAATAATAGTTTTTTAAAAAACATAAACTTTACAATGTGTGTGTGTGTGTGTTCGTGTGGGGGCCGGGAGGCAGTGTTTTTTAAACAAGAAATCTATGAAAGAAAGTAGTGTCTTTGTTCCACATGTTCCTCTCATTTAATTACTATGATTAATAGACTCAGAGAAAAATTAATAGAAAGTTTAAATCCAGTGAGATTTTAAAGGTCCAAACTGTGGCTATTTTAATTAAAGACTAATCAGCTTGGGCTTTTTGAGCAATACTCTGTGGTGTTTAATAAACTGGTAGCCTAATTTCAAGTGGGAGTATTATACTTGAGAACTGGAGTGGTTTTGTGAATCAAATTTTAAGAGTTAATGCTATGTCAATGCTAAGAACCAGAGAATTAGATATTTATGACAGAAGAGCTTTGTGTGTGGTTTTTTTTTTTTTTTTTTGTGCGGTATGCGGGCCTCTCACTGTTGTGGCCTCTCCTGTTGTGGAGCACAGGCTCCGGACGCGCAGGCTCAGCGGCCATGGCTCACGGGCCTAGCCGCTCCGCGGCATATGGGATCTTCCCGGACCGGGGCACGAACCCGTGTCCCTTGCATCGGCAGGCGGACTCTCAACCACTGCGCCACCAGGGAAACCCAGAAGAGCTTTAAGGAATGGTGCATAATGGATTGTGACAGCTGAAACTGCTGAAAATTGATGGTCCAAATCAAAAGGACAGATTAAGAATCTCTGTCGTATGATTACACACCTGTAACTGTGAGATGGACAGGTGAGAAAAGCAAGGAATACCAAGGATTTTTATTTCAAGGAAGACTCCCAGGATTTGGGGTATCCGTTATCTTATTAGTTTACTCAGTTTCCGACTAGCTGAATGGTCCAAATTTGTGAATGAAGATGTTTTTAGTGTATCACACCAAGGTTATGGAACCATTCCAGGACAGTAGGCCAGAGTTTATAATACCTATGCTAAAGGAATACTAAAGGGATGGAATCTGATCTATTTAGAGTTTGATTCTTATGGTAGTTTGAATCAGTATTTAGCTGAGTGCCTTTTGTTTATTTATTTGTATTGTTACCATTTGATCGAACCTATGTAGTTTTATCTTTGAAACTGAAGATTAAATTGGATGTAAGTTCCACTGTATATTTTGCCAAGATTACTTTTAAAAATAACACTTATTATACAAATCCTGATCACATATCTAATACAGTCTTTACCCCATAGAAGTTTAGAGATAGTTAAAAAGTATCCTCATGGGTATAGTTTTATGGGCAGAGAAAATAAAGAACATGTAAAGGTTTATCACGTTGAATTATATATAGTCAATAGAAATTATTTTCTGAGTGAGAATTCTCATAGATATTATATCAGATAATATATGTATTTAACATAATTCTATTATACTTAGCATAATACTGTATTTACCTGGATAGTTAAAGAAGATTTCTGTAGGATGAATTTGAGAGGGTTGATAAGAACCTGATATTTGATAGAGAAATCCCATGATTCGTTAGATTTGTGACTCATCAATGACATATTCAATTACTTAATATTTGTGAATTTCAGAATTTATTGTAAATTTTATGATTTAACATATCTTTGTTATTTCATAATTTAAATCTGATTCTCTTATAGATGAATTTCTGGGTTCTATCTATCTATGTTTTTTATGCTACTTTCATTTTAATTTTCAAAAATTGAATTTAGATATCATTTTCCTTATTATATGCTATCAAACAACCCACTTGACTGGTTTTTCTTTTTTTTGATTAGTGAATTTTTATGTTAGTTATTACCAGTTTTTACATAAAAATACATTTATATGGTTTAATTTCTCTTAGTTATATTGACCAAAATAAGAGTATAATTAGTAGACTTGGTGTATACTGATTTATTTTTGTATAGATGGCTAAATAGTGAACTCTTTTTTTTTTTTTTTTTTACTATTTTTCTTTATTTTTTCCTTTCGAAATCAATTTTTATTTGTTCATTTATTTTTCTTCCTTTATATTGAGATTTAATTGATATATAGCACTGTATAATTTTAAGGTGTACAGCATAATAATTTGACTCACATACATCATGAAATGATTATAACAATAAATTTAGTGAACATCGTCTCATATAAGTACAAAATTAAATAAATAGAAAAAAATTTTTTGTGTGTGATGAGAGCTATTAGGATTTATTCTCTTAACAACTTTTGTGTTTAACATACAGCAGTGTTAATTATATTTATCATGTTGTTTACATTCCTAGTACTTATGTATCTTATAACTGGAAGTTTTAGCACCTTTGATGGCCTTCATCCAATTCCACCCCCTTTTTTTTTTTTTTTAACTATTTTTAGATTTTTGACATGTATATAGTCAAACCTTACTCTCTTATTACTTCCCTTTTATTCATTCTATTAATTTGTGTATGAATTTAATATTTGCTAATATGTAATATAAAAGTGAACAAAACAGATAAGGGCTTTTGTCCTTATGGAGCTTATAAGTCTAATGCAGGAGATAGCCAGTAAGTAATTAAACAATATAACTATATATACAGTTAGTTCTAAGAAGTAAATAAACAAGACAATGTAATAGAAAGTCATTGTGTCAAGTTATTTTAGATGAAATGGCCAGAGAAGACTATGTAGAGGTGACATTGCAACGGAGAGAAGAAGGATGAGAAAGAGGCTGGCAAGTCAAGAGTTGGGGAGATAAGCTCATAAGGCAGAATGATGCCAAAGTGGATAGGCATAATGGTAAGAAAGGGTTTGGTGGGTTCAAGAAATGGCCAGTGTGGCTAGGGTAAAGTAAGGGAGGGGAAGAATAACATGAGTCAAGGTTGGAACTGTAGGTACAAGCTGACTGTTCAAGAGTTCATACCTGTGATAAGATGTTCAAATTTTCCAGTGAACTTTAAGTAAATGATTGAAGCAGCTTTCTTAAAAGAGAAATGGAGCTGAGGAGGTTTGTAATGCAGTGATTTTAACGATGGATCATGGAATCATTAAGCCAGGGAGGAGGGAATGATGGCAGGAAAGGGAGGATGGTTAAGAGAAAGGACCATGACTTGTTGTAATGGGGTACAAGAGTGAGTGAGCTGAAAGGATGAGGTGGTGTGGTGAATGCCAGGTCTAGGGAGGAGCCCTGAGGGTGGGTACTGGAGATGGAGAGGCATAAAAGCGGTTGATGAGGAAGTCAAGGACCTGAACACTGGGTGAGTCACATGTGTAGATTTTGCAGTTACACAAGGAGAGGTGGGAAGGAAGATGAACCAGAAACCATGTCTGTAAAATGCCTGGAAGGTGGTTTTATGAAAGCAGTGGGGGATGTAGTAGGTGGTATAGTTTGATGGTAGAAGCTTCAAACAAGCTGAGATTTCTGGTGGGAAAGAGAAAACTGATTTGGTAGTAGCAGCAAAGAGGAACAAGGTGGACACGTAAACTACTGCTATGTCTTGAAACATTTTAGAAAAATAGGTTTCCAAATCAGAGGTGCAATGATGGTGGTTATTTTCAGTCAAATACAGTCATGTCTCAATACTCACTGATTTACACCCATATGTATTTCTGAACAATTTAGCAAGGATGTATTTCTGTGAGAGCAGGGACCATGTTTGTTTTGTGGACTGTTGAATCATCGGAGCCTAACATATTGTCCTCTTAGTAAATACAGTTTGACTGAAATTAATTGACTAAATTGTAAACTGAGTTTCTTGTTTTTCTTACTTTGATTTTAATTTGCAAATTAAGAACAATGTACTTTTCTTATTTTCTGGCTTTATTTCTAATTCTCTTTCTTATATTCTATTATAGTATATGCTCATATTTTGACACGTTCTAATTATTGTCAAATTATAAACACAATATCTTTTTGACACTTCATAATATTCTATTATATGGAATTTAAAACATTTCCCACTAAACTCATTTCAGGACATATTTATAGTTAGTGCTTGTTGACACAATTTCACCCTGGTTTCAATTTATGTGATCCAGATTTTCAAGTGAAACCATAAGGAATTATCAGATTCCTCAGTAACATTCAAAACTTCTATAAAATATCTGCTGAGTTGTCAGAAATTTATTTTGGAAAGAAAAAATATACTGGAAAGAAAATTCTACTTCAATGTGTGTTATTTTGGATAAAAACTTCTATAAGTTATGATTTACTGTCCTTTTTGTGTAAAAATGCAAAGGTTTCTTTCCCAGAGTTTATTCTGTGTTTATGTTGGCCGCTGAGGTTAGGTTTGTGTAAGGCAGTGAGTTTAAGTTCTCCCTCATTTTTCTCTCCATCCCCCCTTCCTTCTTTCTTTGTTTTCTTCCTTCTTCATTAATATTTATAGATAACACACCTCACATTTTTCTTGTAGGAGGAGGGGATAATGATTGCTCCATTCTTAGCCCACTCAAATATCTCAGCCTTGAAATAAAAAAAAAAATGATTTACTAACATTATCTATTGTGTTTTTTTTTTTAAATGGCCATAACAGCAGCATTTCCTGTCAGGCCTGATTTTTTTTTTTTTATTAATTAATTAAGTTTTGGCTGCATTGGGTCTTTGTTGCTGCGCCAGGGTTTCTCTGGTTGTGGTGAGCAGGGGCTATTCTTTTGTTGCGGTGATCAGGCTTCTCATAGCAGTGGCTTTTCTTATTGCAGAGCATGGGCTCTAGGCGCACGGGTTTCAGTAGTTGCAGCCCATGGGCTAAGTAGTTGCGGCTCGCGGGCTCTAGAGTGCAAGCTCAGTAGTTGTGGTACGTGGGCCTAGTTGCTCCACAGCATGTGGGATCTTCCCGGACCAGGGCTCGAACCTGTGTCCCCTGCATTGGCAGGCAGATTCTTAACCACTGTGCCACCAGGGAAGCCCTATTGTGCTTTATATAATAAGATAGTATAAAGAAAACTTGCTTTTTTAGCATTTTATTTTTAATTTTTTAATTAATTTTTTTGCCTTTACAATGTGTTAGTTTCTTGCTGTACAGCAAAGTGAATCAGTTATAAGTATATATATATCCACTATTTTTTAGATTTCCTTTCCATTTAGGTCACCGCAGAGCATTGAGTAGAGTTCCCTCTGCTATACAGCAGCTTCTCATTAGTTATCTATTTTATACACAGTAGTGTATATATGTCAGTCTCAATCTCCCAGTTCATCCCATCGCCCCCTTCCCCTCCTTGGTAACCGTAAGTTTGTTCTCTACATCTGTGACTCAGTTTCTGCTTTGCAAATAAGTTCATCTGTACCATTTTTCTAGATTCCACATGTAAGCGATATTGTACGATATTTGTTGTCTCTTTCTGACTTACTTCACTCTGTATCTGCCCTCCAAAAGGAGGAACAGGTGAGGATTATCCTACCTGATGATTTCTTTTAGCATTTTATTTTATTTTATTTTATTTTATTTATTTATTTATTTATAATATTTATTTATTTGGCTGCACCAAGTCTTTTTTGTTTTAACATCTTTATTGGAGTATAATTGCTTTACAATGGTGTTAGTTTCTGCTTTATAACTAAGTGAATCAGTTATACATATACATATACATATACATATGTTCCCATATCTCTTCCCTCTTGCATCTCCCTCCCTCCCACCCTCCCTATCCCACCCTCCCTATCCCACCCCTCTAGGTGGTCACAGCAC